>NC_134840.1:93684491-93990260 GCF_965363235.1 Mytilus galloprovincialis
AGGGAGGTCAATTTTGACTTTAACGGAAAAAATTGTTACATCTACATGGAGTAGTCCAGATAAGGTAAAAATCTACTTCTATAAAAATGTCTTAAGCTATCTCATAGTTCACATTTTTACTGATGAGAGGATGATAGAAATGTTTTTTAACTTCATTAAAAATTCTATCTAATATTAGAATAAATTGGAAAGACTTCTTAATTAAAATAAATAATATATATACCAAGACGATAATATAGCAACTTAGTAATCCTACCACTAAACTGTTTGATATAAGCTATTGGGAATTTGCTTATTTTTGGGGTGGACTTCTCCAGTCTGAGTGATGTAAATTAGCAAAAAGACCATTTCTTTGGCAAAGGTAAATAACTCTAATAAAAACTCCTGGGGTTGGAGCAGCAAGTGTGAATATTGATTGATTGATTGATTAATTGTTGGTGTTTTAGCATCACTTCTAAGCTCCACTTTTGGGGGAGGAAGCCAGAGTGCCTGGAGAAAACCACAGACCTTTGATAGGGAAACTGACAACCTTTTTCAACTAAGATTGGAGTCAAGTGCACCCACACGACTGGGATTCGAACTCCCAATCTCTGTGTTGATTGGCTAGTGATAACAGTAGTAACTACTTAGACCACTTGACCACTGAGGCGCCACATATTGTTGAGGTGGTGGAATGTTACTCTTGAATTAAGTGGCAAGTGTGAATATTATTGAGGTTAAGAGGAGGTTGGGGTGATTACTCACCTCCTCCAAATCTAATTCATCCTCCATGTCCCCACTATCAGATCTGTCTCTGCTGAAACTTCTGAAATGAAAAAAAAATCTGTTTAAACCAAAAAATAATAACCAATAGCCTTTAGCACATCATGAAGACTTTTTTTACTTTAATGGAATGTAGTGAGGAGGATTTGGGATCTTAAAAATGTCACATTTTCTAAAAACTTTCCTGCAAAGAGGTAGTTTACTAATCTTTTTTTAATTTAAAATTATCGCATTTTTTAAAAACAGTTTACTTGATTCTTTTCTTTTTTCAGCAATTGTAAAAATTTGTTGTTGACTAACAGACTTTAGTAAGTTTTGTTTAATAAAATTTCAAGTTAAGAAACACACTCTTCATATCGTCTTTCCATTTCAGACAGACGGAACATGGACTCATCTCTCTCCTGATTGGCTACTTTAATTCTGCCCATCATGGCCTCCTCTTTTCTCCTCTGTGATTTATGGACTTCTTGAACCATACCTAAAATCATTCAATGGCATGGTATTTAGATGAATCCTATACAGGTTTACACGGTTTGCACCAATTAACTGAAATCATTCAATGGCAGGATTATTAGATGAATCCTAAACAGGTGCACACATTTTGTACTAATTAACTGATATATCAAAGTTATGACGTAAGGCATCTTGTAAAAAATCATAATCTTAGATATTGAAACAACTTAAGACCAGAAAATTCCCCTACATGTTAGAATAAGTGGACCAGTATAAAGAGGAACCAAACGATACTTCTTATTGAATCAGAAATCTTAATTTATCAACGGAATTGCATTTATTAAAGCTCCATGATAAATTATTCAATTATTTTGAAATAGTACAGAAATGTTCCTACATGTTTTTTTCTATTTATCTGTTTAAATCCAAACGCATGCAAGAGGTAATTTATTTTCATGCAACTGGTACGTTGTGAATTTGAAATTTACCTGAAGCAATTTAACCATATGATAAGCACAGTCTTCACGATGAACTGCAAAATCTACAGGCCCGGAGCTCAATTTTCAAAAATTTTTAGTTAGATTCTGTTGGCCTGTAGATATGATTTTTACAGGCCCGAGAGCAATTCTAACAGCCTGGGCTGCCACTCAGCATGAAGACTGTAAGCATTGAAATCCATGCCACCTAGGTGAAACTTTTTAAGTCAGGTGACTGCACCTTAGATTTTCTGTGATTTTCAATAGAGCTGTATGATTACAATCTGATATTTTCTTTAAAGAACTCTTCATAAAAATAAGACCAAAACTGATCACTTGCCAAAACTAGAGGCTCTAAAGAGCCTGTGTCGCTCACCTTGGTCTATGTGAATATTAAAGGAAGCAGATGGATTCTTGACAAAATTGTGTTTTGGTGATGGTGATGTGTTTGTACATCTTACTTTACTGAACATTCTTGCTGCTTAAAATTATCTCTATCTATAATGAACTTGGCCCATTAGTTTCAGTGGAAAATGTTAGTAAAAATTTACAAATTTTATGAAAATTGTTAAAAATTGACTATAAAGAACAATAACTCCTAAGGGGGTCAATTGACCATTTCGGTCATGTTGACTTATTTGTAAATCTTACTTTGCTGAACATTATTGTTGTTTACAGTTTATCTCTATCAATAATAATATTCAAGATAATGACCAAAAACAGCAAAATTTCCTTAAAACTAACAATTCAGGGTCAGCAACCCAACAACGGGTTGTCCGATTCATCTAAAAATTTCAGAGCAGATAAATGTTGACCTGATAAACAATTTTACCCCTGTCAGATTTGCTCTAAATGCTTTGGGTTTTGAGTTATAAGCCAAAAACTGCATTTTACCCCATGTTCTATTTTTAGCCATGGTGGCCATCTTGGTTTGATGGCCGGGTCACCGGACACATTTTTTAAACTACTAACCCAAAAGATGATTGTGGCCAAGTAGTTTCAGAGGAGAAGATTTTTGTAAAATATTACTAAGATTTACGAAAAATGGTTAAAAATTGACTATAAAGGGCAATAACTCCTAAAGGGGTCAACTGACCATTTCAGTCATGTTGACTTATTTGTAAATCTTACTTTGCTGAACATTATTGCTGTTTACTGTTTATCTCTATCTATAATAATATTCAAGATAATAACCAAAAACAGCAAAATTTCCTTAAAATTACTAATTCAGGGGCAGCAACCCAACAACAGGTTATCCGATTCATCTGAAAATTTCAGGGCAGATAGATCTTCACCTGTTTAACAATTCTACCCCATGTCAGATTTGCTCTAAATGCTTTGGTTTTTGAGTTATAAGCCAAAAACTGCATTTTACCCCTATGTTCTATTTTTAGCCATGGCGGCCATCTTGGATGGTTTGCCGGGTCACCGGACACATTTTTTAAACTAGCTACCCCAATGATGATTGTGGCCAAGTTTGGTTTAATTTGGCCCAGTAGTTTCAGAGGAGAAGATTTTGTAAAAGTTAACGACGACGACAGACGACGACGGACGCCGGATGCCAAGTGATGAGAAAAGCTCACTTGGCCTTTTAGGCCAGGTGAGCTAAAAATGGTTTACACATACATAATTTCAACTGTGAAATACATGTATTACAAAATCATAAGTTTTTTTCTCAAGTTTCGTTTAGTAGCAGTATGAAAATTGATCAAAGTCTTGATAATAATTTAACAAAATTTGACAAATGCATTTCTACATTTTCTACCGACTAATGAAAGGATCCCATTTATACATTTTCATCTTTTTGATGCAAAAATTTCATTATGCCAAATACCTGCAGAGAATGGGATGGATTATTTTACCGAATAATTTGATCTTCCGTTTGACACTAATAATTGTCCAATTATATATGACCCAAACCATTACTGTCGCTCCGTGTTAATTCATTTGGGCTTTCCTATTTTACCATTAATATGGTGTAAACATTCTATATTATTATCAATTTGTTGTAATAAAGATTAAAATAAAAAGATAAAAAGGAAATGAGATACCATGTTTTATTTGAGCGATGTGCCAAACTCATTACGACGAGTTGATCACGATTGAGTCGCATCTCCGTAAATTACAGTCTCCTTTAATAGGAACTGTTGCAAGGCAATTAATTCTCACAGATCAATCAAAATAACTAAAAGGAAAAATGAAACGGAATAAATCGTGATTGTCTGATCGATATCCGAATTCCCTACCTACAGTAGCCTTAATGGGAACATTAGATCGTTGATAGATTACCTGAATTGTATTGTAATGTTACCTGGTCAGGGGAAATAAAATTAGAAAAGTTATTTTATTTAAATTGAACATAATTAGAAATAAATTCATCTGAAATATCCTTTTACAAAATTATTCTTTACCGTTGACTAAAAACATGCATTAGGCACTAAAACAATCATTCTCATGAAATGTCAGAAAATTAATTTGTCTGAAATCAAATTGAAGTTTATGCAAAAATTTGCATAAAACTCAGAAAACTAGTTTATTTCAAAACTTCATCTTTAACCCAAATAATCTAATCTCAGAGAATTTCTTAACCTCTAATCCAAGATTCTGCACTCATTTCACAAAATATCTTATGAGAAAAAAAACTGTAAGAGTCTTGAATATTTCAGTATAGCTTAAAATCAATTTTAGTTGTAAGATTTTTTGGGAAAAGTACCACTGATCTCAGTGAATTTCTTAATATTTAACAAAAGTTTTTATCTCACCTGATTGAGTTTCTTAATTTTTTAAGCATGATTCTGATCTCAGAAAGTGTACTAATCTTTAACCTTTAGACACTGATTTCAGACTGTTCCTACCCTTTAACCCAAGATTCTGATTTCAGAGAATTTTCTTATCTTTAACCCAAGATTACTGATCAAAGAGTTTTACTTATTTTTAACCCATGATTCTCATTTCAGAGAATTTTTTAGAGAAATCTTTAACCCAAGGTATCTGATCTAAGATAGTTCCTAATCTTTGAACCAAGGTATCTGATCTGAAAGAGTTTCCTCATCTTTTGCCCAAGGTATCTGATCTCAGAGATTTTACTGATCTTAAATCATTGGTATCTATCAGAGAGAGTTTCCTTATCTTTGACAAGGTATCTGATCTCAAAGATCTCCTTATCTTAAACACAATGTTTCTGATCTGAGATTTTTTCCTCATCTCTGACACAATGTATCAGATCTCAGGACTTTTGTTAAATTCCTTTATTTTCCAAATGAATTACTTGTAATGAACAAACATATATTTAAATATCTGACATTCTTCAACTCTTCAATTCTTACAATTAAAGTACTGATTGTTTCTATTCATACCTGCTGCCACAGAAGCATCTGTATGACCTTTTTCATCTGCCTCTCGAACTTTGGCCTTCAACCTCTCTGTCTCCAAATCTAGTTCTATATTTATCATTTTCTCCATTAACTAAAAAAAAAGATGATATTCAAATATGTATTAATGCTTTTTATAAATTTCAACTGACTTGCAGCCATAAATAATTAACAGTTGTTTTCAATAATTGGTAATTATAAATCTGCAAGACTCAAACATGACATCACCATAACTACATTGTAATTTAGTTCCTTATTGGAAAGATTTTCAGTCTACTCAATCTATCAATGCCTGTGAGTATAAAAAAAAAATTTTATATGAAAAACTTCCGAAATCCATACATTATTATTTATGACATTTGCTTAAACAATACAAATAAACATTGGGCTTTTATGCATGCAGTTATTTTTTTTCCCAAATTGTTCTATGCAAACTGTTGATAACAACATTATTAAACAAAGATTAAACCTAAGCAACGAAGGAGTGATTTGTACATATATAGGTATTATGCATATTCGAATACAGGTACATTTGATAATTTAAATCCAATTTTACTCATAAAAGTACTTTTTCTTCAGAGATTACCAACAAAATAATGAATGCAATGTTACCTTTTTGTTTTGAGATTTTGCAGCATCTAATTCTGACAACAGCAGCGCCACCTGTCTATTTTGGTCTGATGGACTTAGATGACTGGAATATGATGGAAGCACTGATTCTGTAATTGATGTGGGTTGATACATAGGCGAATGGTTTGGTAAGAATGACGAGGACCTAATAGGCAAAGGGTAACCATTCATTGTATGTGAGGGCAGTCTAAAGAACGATTGCTGAGGCTGAGGTTGTTGTGATCGCGCTGTCTCTTGAGGAGGTAGTTCTTCAGTGTGTAATTCACTAACACTTAATGACGTGTCCATTTTTTCTGACTGATCATCCTGTTGGTCGTTATTTTGTACTTTCGGTGCACCAGTAGGGGTACGTAATGGATTCCGTGGAGAGGTCAGATTGTAAGAGTAAGCACCAGCTGGACTAAAGGATGAGGTCAGACCAGGTCTGTATAACACAGGGGTCTGTGGCATGCTGACATATTGTGGAAATCCAACTATATTAGAATGAGTAAGAGGAATGATGTTTTTATTGATAAACGATTTGCTAGAGTCACTGTTATCATTTCTTGGCCTTTCAGCGCCCTTAAAATCTGCAAACAAAGACAAAACAAATGAATATAACTTATTTTTCTGCATGATATTCTGAAAATTCACAAATTATTGAGTGTATTTTTCGATACAAATGTGTATAGATGAACAAATGTGTGAATTGTCTAATCCAAATCTACTGGAATATTGTATACAGCGCTGATAGAACCAGGTGGAGGAAAAACCAAATCCATATAGGGATCTTTCGATGACACAGATACATTCCCCTGTTTTAAATGGTTTTGAAAATTTCATTAAAGCCAATTTCTATAAAGAACAAGGTACGATAAGGTCTGTTTTTGGCCCCTCATTTTTATCATTTTCAAATTCTGTTTTGGAAAGCTACTTTTTATGTTAAAACTTCCCCGAGGGTTGAAGTTTGTTTGGATGAACTTCAAAACCAATAATTTTGCAACTGGGTGAGGTGAGGGGGGTTAACTTTCTGTTTTTTCAAATATTGTAATTATTATTCATTTTGCAAGTGATTTTTCCACATATTGTTATTTTTTTAGTTCCTGTGCCAACGTGACCCGGGAATTTTTATTCCAATGTTTTGAGAACTGTTTTTGCTGTGTAAATCGCCATATTTTTTTTCTGGGTCACGTAGGCGCACGCTATTTAATATTAAGAAACAATAGCCAAATATCGTTTTTTTCCCTTCTTTTGACAATTTTAATGCCCTTTTAAGCCTCTAACCTCACCCATTTTCTGAAATTAATGGTTTTGAAGTTTATTCAAACAAACTTCAAACCTAAGGGAATATTTTAACGTGATAAGTAGCTTTCAAAAACAAAATTTATAAAATGAGAAAATAGAGGGACCAAAAACAGGCCTTATCGTACCTTGTCCTTTACCATGTTTCCTACTATACCATATATAAATAAGCTATCTTTGAGGGTTAAGAGCTCACAAACATTACCCTGCCATTCTTTGTGTGCTTGTCCCAAGTCAGGAGCCTGTAATTCAGTGGTTGTTGTTGGTTCATGTTTGTTTTTTTTTGTTTTTTGTAAACTGTTTTGTTATAAATGAGGCTGTTAGTTTCTCAATTGAATTGTTTTACATTTTTCATGCTTGGGCCATTTATAGTTGACTAAACTGTAGTAAGGATTTTTCTCATTGTTGAAGCTTTATGGTTGACTTTAATTGCTTTCATCCACTTGGTTGATAGTTTTCTTATTGGCAATCATACCACATGTACATCTCCTCATCTTTATATCTAGTTTATGGTGTTAAAAGCAACCTACCCAAAGCTCGTTTTACTTGGCTTGCTGATTTGTTGTGTCCAACTTGGTCAGGGCTGGGTGGTCTGAAAGTGTAAATCAATATTTATTTTAATCACAACCAATTCAAATAAAACAGATTGTTAAAGATTTTAAAATGTGGTCAAGCTAAATCACCATACAATAATATCAAAGTCCTTAGCTCAGAAAACATAATTTACGATTCTTTCAAAATTACATTCATTATATCAAATTTATTTGTACAAGTATTAAAATTTGGTTCTTTATTTAAAAATTTGTTTGAATACACCTTATGGTACAAATGTTCAAATGTTCCGTGGAAATCGTTAATAAAAATACAGCCTTACAACATGTACTAAGATTATATGTTTGTCAATTCTAAAAAATATTTATTTCATCCTAATTACATGTCCTGAAATCCATTCAAAAATTGCTCTAAAAAAATTACAAATTCTTAGTTAAAATTTAAAAAGAACAAAACAAAATCAATAATTATTTATTACAAATATTAATTGACGCATAAAATATATTCCTTGTGCTATAATATAGTATATTTGTATCCCACTTTTGTATCTGAAAATTAAAAAAACAAATTAAACATGCTAAACATACTTAAGCTAATATACCTGAAATTACAAGTGTTTATTTTAATTTCTATATAAATAACATTAATTTATTTATTTTAATCGAATTCTATTTACATTTGTAATAAATTCATATACAAGTTGACGAGACAACAAGATGGTTATTTCAATATTTGACTATTTACTCGTAAGCAGAATAACACGCGTATGAATAACAGTTACCAAATATAATATTTATCTATTTAATACAAAATAACAGATTTGTAAATAGAATTTATATGTTTTATAAATGAAGTGCATATTTACACGTAAGATTTATTAATGACGGACATGTTTACTTGCGACGGGCTAAGAATGTTTGAAAATGAAATGCATATTTACTAGAGAAGATGAGAACTCATACATTACTATCGGAAAATAAACAGAAATCATTTGCACAGCAAACTATCAAATTGTGTATTTAGGGTTATCAGTGTTTAAAATCGTTTATCTATCAACTACTGCTTGATTAGAAATTTCAACAATTCTCTGTATGCATAAAACCTAAAGTCAATGATGATAATATAGTGTAAAGTGACGGGATTAAACAATCATTTTGTCATCTTGTTACCACTGTGTCTATTTGGACGAGATTTTGTCAATGTTTATATAACAACATTTGCACATATAAAAATTGTATTAGTAGAAATATTTGTTTGGGGAAAATAATCAGTGAGATGATCTTTCTATTGCTTACATAACAAACACTCTGAAGTGCTTATAATCATTACAATATTGTTTTTGTGTAAATACTAAGGGGAGCTAACCCATTTGTATTCAAAACAAGATATTAAATGTATAAGAGATAAATATCTTGAATATAATCACTTACAAATCAATTTGATATTTTTCACGCATGGATGGAATCCAAATATCAAAATGATTTTTGTGTCTGGTGCTGAACCATTCAAAAATGAACATGGGGATAATAATTTGGAAAAGAGTAAATAAAATAAAAACACATTCAGTGATTTAATAATCTGTGATGACTAACAAGTAATCTCAGTGAAAATATTGCAAGAATATTTTTCTTCACTGAATTTGTTTTTAAAAATTTCAAAAATAAACGAAAAACAATAATTTTCAAAAATAATTTTTCTACAATATCATATTAACATGCCATCACAAATAATCAAAATCTGATGTGACCATCATGTCACATAAAAACAGTGTTTGATGAAACTATGCAAAGGTGACTGTACATGTAAGTGTTGCAACATCCAGGATTAACTTTGGTCAAATCACAAACAGATAGTTTTTACTGAGAATATCTAATAAAAGAAGATATGTATTTGTGTAAATCTATTTCATGTTGTGATAGACTCATAGTACGACATGAAATTGTACAAAAATTCCTAGATTCTCATCCGAGAAGTTTTTTAAGCAAAAAAAAAACTTTCATTTTCTCTACTGGATTATCTATGAGGTTTTTGCACATTATGATAAAAATAAAAAAATAAAATATAATATCTTGGAGTATTTAAAATTATTATTATGGCTTTATATCTTTACACATATATTGTTGCACATAACCATATAAACCATCATTAGCCATTATATGCTTTACCATACAATCACACCAAAGATGTTGGTACATTGACTGAAGGACAGTACAGGTGGTTTTTTTTTTGTTTTTTAAAATATTTCATGGCTATAAAACAATCATTTTTTTCCATTATTTTCTTTTTCTTTATATTTATATTTAAGCACCTCAGTATTCTCCACAATTTTTCTTTTCTTTATTTTATTTACATTTTGTATATTATTCTTTAAATTAAAATCCCATCAAGAATCAAGATCCTCTGGACGCGTCAGTAGTGCCCTTCATTTTTGGAGTATATCATCCTCTCTCTGCCAGTAATGTCATATGAATCTGAAATTCTTTGAATGATTTGTTGAGACCATTCATTGAAACCAATGTTTCCATTTAATGAAAAGAAATATACCATTACACTAAAATGTATATATTTATTAAATATGTAATAAATATGAATGAAATGAACATGTTTTAAAAGATGTTAAAAATTCCACTGATGGTCTTTATTTGAGAATAGTTTTTTTCTGTGATAAATTTTGTTGATTATATTTTGGGGTGGATTTGGTTTTCAAATTTTGTATAAGTTGAAATTATTACCGAGTTTTCTTCAAGATAAGTGTAAATAATATGTGCCCTTTTGGACGAACCATATTATAAAATTATCATAATTTAATTTGACTAAAACCATATTTATTACACAAGGAATTGCACATGTTTTAAAATCTAACAAGAAACTAATAGTTATCTTTTTTTATAGTAAAGATTTTTAGCTTAAAAACTTCATCTTAAAATATTCATTAAACAATTTGGAGACTATGAATGCCTAATTGTGCCGCTAATATTCAAATCTTAATAAACAACCTATCAATCCTTGATCATAAATATTTAGACAGCAATGATAGAATACATGGCTAATATCCCATCACATTTGACCCCTGTCAATGAATTATTTTGTCTAAAGTCAAAGAAATCTTCTATGTGGAGGTTAATTAAAGTATGGGACCAAATTTACCTCTTCAAACAAAACTGAATTAGAGTGTATTTACATTGTAAAAATTGCACAAATTTCATCAAACATAATTGAATAAGTTTGTGTTTGTTTTCTCCGACACCCCTGACAGATCAAACAAACGCTACTAGATCATTTCCCCTGGTTTCATTGCAACCCTACCGATCTAAACCTAGAGGGAATTACAGCCAACCAGACAATCAATTCTAATCGCTTCATGCTTCCATAGCACTTCTCTCAATGTTTACTTACTAGCTCGGCAGCATAAATTACAATCTACCGAGAAAAAAACTTCTTTTTTTCAGTTTGCAATTAAAATAATCTATTGTCCCGAGAGAATCGAGTTAATGAGTAAATCAATCACTAACGTATAAAAAAGATCTCAAATTGTCAAATTTTTTTACCCTCAATAATAATCGCTTTGAAATGCTGTGATCAGCTGATTGAAGGAGAAGAATCGAAGAAATATGATCACATCTCTAGGTCTGAAGAAGATGTGTAAACAAATCGCATTCAGCATCATTCAAATGTTTAACAATCCATTCATTGTGCACTATGGGTAATTCTCCGGGTCCTAGCTCCTATTGTTCCGTCGTGACTTGTTCAATAATCTATGCATGAAAAGATCTTTTAAACTGTTGTATTTTCCATTTCTGTCCATCGTTTACCTTTCAGGATGAAATAAAGAGATCAATATACAATCAGACTCAAAAAGAGGATCATCAGCGAGCATATATTCATTGTCAGGTCTCTGTAGTACCCTACTCTATTAAAAAAATTCTCGACAATTACTTCCATCAAATATTTCACTATTAATCAAAAACTGACGGGAATATCATAAGAGTATAGATTGGACGACATCAATTAAAACTTGTAAGATAGAATTATTACTCTAATGTAAAATATAATTACAATGCTTTTATCAGAAAAATAACAATTTGTTCATCTGCTTTTTTTCTATTCGACTTGCCATGATTTTTCTTTAAGAGAAATATGCAAAATCGGCACAAAACCAATTACAACAAATGTAATTAAACAAAAGTAAACAGTAAATGGTAGAAACATTTAATTGAAATTTAAAAATAACGAGTTTTATTTAATATATTTATTCAGATGGTGCATTACTGTAATTATTTCCACAAATGTCTATTTCTTTTTTTTTCACATGGAAATATTAGGCATCCCTTTTTATATGTATTTTTTTTTTTAAACTCTTTCACAATGACAGTTATATTGGACTATTGAAAACATACACAGGAGCATATAAAACAGGCAACATTATTCAGATTATATTTTCTATTCTAAAATAAGGGAGAAAACAAACCATATCCTTTTTTCAATTTATAAACAAACAACAATCATATTATTTCCCATTTTCCTTTTATTTTGTGTTCGAGAGAGTTGCAGAAAAAGTGATAAATTATCGAAAGAAGAAAATTTAAATCATTTAAAGGAATTTATTTAGAGAAAGCAATAAGGTATTCATTTAAATTACTTAATTTGGTAAAAAAAAAAAAAAAAAAAAAACATTTTGAAACAAAGATCAGCAATGAAGCAGTATTTAAGATTAAAAATAATCACAGCAGATTTTATAGGGTTTGAAAAGAAGACTTAGGAATTAAAATTGGCTTCGCCATATTCTTCTAAAACAAATATTACAATTTATTGATTTATCAAAGGTAACAGAATTTTAATAACATCAGCAACCTTTTAACTATAATAAACACATGTTTATATTTATATCTCATATCTGTATATCACAAAAAAATCCAAGAGAAACAGCTACGCTAAGACTTCATGAAAGTCTTCTGACCATATTAAATTGATTTTCAACTCAACAAATAAGCAAAATATCAAACACACACAATGTTCATTTTCAAAGATGTGAAAATGGAAAATTAAATTTTGAACTTTGTCATACATCAACAAACACCGAATCCTAAATAATTATCGTTGAATTATTACAGATAATATTCAATATGTGGTCACAATTTATTGTCGTGAGGAAATAAAATTAGACATGTATAAATTATGGTCTAAACAATATAAAGTGTGGCCACAATTTACTGCCGTGAAGAAATAAAATGTGACATAATATAAATTATAATGGTACCTCTCCCAACAGCGCTGACGGAAAAAAAACAATTTTATTATATCAGAAAAATACATCATCACACAACACAACAAATTACAAACCTCGCAATCACCCAGCAACAAAAGTATTACTTCAGTTTATTATGTTTAAACAGAGTTTAATTACAATTATTTGGCTATAAACACTGCATTCGTTTCTGAAGGATTACTAAAGAATTTAATGAAAATAAGTTAATGTGTTGACAAAATAAACAAACACATCTGTTTACCTATTGTCTATGAATTAAAAATGCTGAAACGATGTCATATATGATGTTAATTTCAAGGAAATCGACATGGTTTTCTAACATTTGTTTATAAAAGCTGATGCTGTATATGTTATTCCAAAACAGTTCATTCAATTATAAATATATTCTTTTTTTTTTTTTGCATATACATGATCTATAGCTAAATAGAGTGATACTGTGAGTTTTCTGTTGATCAGAAAAAATAAATGTAAAAAAACAAAGTTGAAAAATAGAAAAATAGAAAAAAAATATTTAAAAAATTAACCTAATAAACAATTCATTTGCTTCAATAATTTATCAAGTATCCTATTTACGCTTTTATATTTGCAGGCAGACATATCTGGTTAAGTTTATTCCAGAAAAAAAATATTGTGAACATTAAAATTTAGCATCAGATTTATTTTTATCAGGTCTAGTTTCGGCACTTTTAAGTTCATCTCTAAAATATTTTCTCCTCTGACTGTTTAATACAGAAGAAAATCAAAAGGACTGAATGTTAATAGAAAATAGTTTTGAAAAAGACTTTGGTCAAATCATTGATTTAGGTTTCTGACTGATAGAAATGATTAAAAATTCAGTACGCTTCACACTCTTCTATACATCAAACTACGATCATCTGACATAAAGTGTGAAATATTTTATGTTTCTATTAAATCCAATAACTGCTTCATGATCTTTGAAGTTTTAAAACTCTATATTTTTATTTAAGACTTTGATGTTTTTGACATAAGACTTCAAATTACACATGTAAAATTAAATGCATTTTGAGAATATAATGAACGAAAATCTCCACCTTCTGCGAAGCAAACGATTATGTCCCACGGTACTTATAGAATGTTATACCGACAATATCACGCTGCAAACTATTATACTCGGCACAAAACCTCCCAATCATCAATATTGAACAGTATTTAATACCAAAGTCCTGTTAAGTATTTAAAACGAAAACGCGATATCACCTCATTGTACGTAAGTTTTTTCAACAATTTTTTTTAACGCCACTGCTCTCTACAATATAAAACTAAATAATAAAACCTTTAAAACTATTTGTTTACACAGAAGGGGTATTGATTGTAAGTCAGTGTGCTATTCATCCTGTTGGAATTGCAAAAAATTTAAGCATTCAAAATGCACTTTTCTTAATGATTATTTCTAATAATTACTCGATCTTCTTGTCTGACCCTATTTAAGCCTAGACAACAATTGTTGTTTTGATCGACACCCCAAACATAATATTTTTACAGTCACTTCCTTAAGAGTGATAGTTCTTTTTTCTGCAAACTCGTTATCTCTGTTAATATACATTTCTTTAAATTCTTCAAGAATAAAACAGGACATTATAAAATATTGTTATTATTATAACCAAAAAATCGAAATGATACTATTTAAATTTTAACTGAGGGCTATAAGTAGAAATTATAAAACTACTTAATATCAGAATAATTTTTTATACATGCTATTAAAAAAATCCTTTTAATATCATATTGAAAATAATGATTTGAAACTGAAATAGAGTTGTTAATTTAAAAATATCTGCCAATGTTTTCAGCTTGAACCTGACCAAAGGGAAGTAACTTCTGTGAAACTATTGGAAATTAATTGATAATATCCTAACTCTTGCTTTAATTTAATGGAAAGCAGTAAAGAAAAAAAAAATCATATATTCATCAATGGTCTTTCTTTTAGGGTTTTTTATTGTGTTAAGTGGTTCAGAAGCACCCACATAGGGTCCAATATATAAATGTACATAAAATCAGAAAAAACTTATATTGAATCTTTATAATTTCAATAATATGGATCCAAAACAAAAGTATTCTTGACAATGCCAGATGTATTATAATAAAATAATATTTTAATGCAATCAAAAACAACAAAATGAACTACATGTCAATTACGCTTGTTTTAATATTTTGATGACTGTTATTTTTTTCATTAGTGAATTGACAAAGTCAGAAAAGGCCAAGTTTTGGGAATATGTTTTTAGAGCAATGATAACTAAAAAAGGACCATATAAATAATTTACATGTTAATGTCTCAATAAATATAGTAAGAATAGATAAGCAACAATGTGAAATATCTTCTTTAATTTGTTACTGCTATCATAATTGACAATTTCAGAAGTTGCAGTATTTTAGTATAAATGGGTAAAAGTATCTCATATGAATTCAAGTGGTCTTATAGTACTCTCCCTTTGTAAAGGTATACCAAACTTTTGCTATTTGATACAAATGTACATACTTGTTTTTTTCAAGCCTTAGTATCACTCTGTGAAATATATATATAAATATTGAGTGATAAACATATATATATATATATATGTTTTTTTCACTTGTGCTTGTATTCTTTGAGACATAAAGCGCATATTCAGTGGTTATTCAGTGGTTAAAATATTTTGTTACAGCTAACTAGCCCAGGACTTATGGCAGCAGGATTTTACTAGCCCTGTTGGAAGAACTGCTAGTCCATCAAAACTGACCTGCTAGCCCTAGTATGCCTTAAAAATCAAGAGTTTGATGCATAATACAAAGTGGGTGTCCTTTGTTTTGAAGGAGACATTATACAATATACACTGTATTTAATATTTTTTGTTGAATTGCTATTTATTGTTGGTGCTTAACCTAACTTAGTTGTTCCCACATTCAAAGCAGACTTTTTATTGGCATGCTTTGGGCAACTAATGGTAATATTCACCGAGCATCGTCTGTTTTTTTCATCAGCAACAGCCAACCTTCGAGGGGAATCATTGTATCCCAGTTCTGCCAAATTCTCAGGAAGTAAATGCGTGATTTTTTGGCCAAATTGTAAAGATCAAAGAGAAAAAAACAAAGGAAAATGCTTCCAAATAAGCATGAAAATCTGTGAGTCTCGCCCTAAAGACTTGGCAGGTTTGCTGTCTTGGACACTATAATTTCCCACTTTTCCCGGTCATATTTTGCATTTTGGGGGATGAATTTTCAGTCTCGTTACCCCCTCCATCTACCATTTTTTGTTTTGAAACAGATGAAGTTCATAGGGTGTGTGCAACTTGGCAGCCCTGCTGTCCTGGACACTCTATTTTTTTCCTGCGGCTTTTCCCTGTCGTATTTAGCATTTTTTGGGGATGAATTTTCAGCCTCGTTACTCCCTTCATCTGCCGTTTTTCGTTTTGAAACTGACGAAATTCCTGGGGTTCCCGTACTAAAATATTAAGAAATAATTTGTTGCATGGTTTCGTGCTCAAGAGCTTTGCGACAAGACAGGTCAGTACCCATCAATACATCACATCCCCCAAATACCGTTAATTGAAAATCTCGGCATAAGCAATGTACAATACCACAGGCCATGGTATGAGAAATCGATATTTAAATTACGAGAATTGCAATCAACACATGATACTGGGCCACCCAGAGTTATTTGTTCTGTTTTTAAAATATGTACAACAGGACCTGTACAAACCAGTTCAAATTCTTGGAATCCCTGATGACTTAATTGAATCGAATTGGCTAACATAGAATAGTAATGAAGGGATTTTCCACTTTCTATTTTGGAAACGTCAAGATTTTTTTGTTACTAGTCCGTCGGGCATATCGGGTTACACATTTTAATTGCCCGAGGCATAAATGATCTAGTCCCGGGCGTCGGGCTAGTGGATTTTTTAACCCCTGATATTTTACCTAATTTTAGTGCTTATTACAAACTGCGTGTGCTATAAAATTCACATAGGGGTCTCTTTTCAATCAGCTTTAAATTTGTAGCTTGAGAGAAACTAGTGAAATCTGCTAAGAATAGTGCAACCAGTTACCACAGTGACAAATTTGAGTCAGAATGATCAAAGTTATCAGAAACTGATCACGTTAATATGCAAATTTACCTGTCTGTTTTGGTAACTTGCTGTGATTCCATATCTTTGATTATCTCCCCTGGATTTTCTATTAAATCATCTTCTTGATCTTGATCTGATCTTGACAGTTTTGGATCATCTTTTTTAGATCTTGGTAGCCTCTGTCTCAGTTCATGGTTTACCTCTGGACTTTTATATGGATCCACTAAATGTTCCTGAAGTCTGTTTTCAGCAGCTATTCTCAGAGATCTTTCAGTTTCTACAACAATATCCCTGCAATACACAATTATATATATATTATTTAAGGTGGTACCCAATACTTTTACTAAAATTAATTTGGCTCGTTTAATTTTCATAAAATTTTGACAAAGTATTTACTTTGACCCTTTAACAAAAATATAAAAATTTCAAAAATTTTGAACCAACCGTTTTGTCAGAAAAATTTTACAGAGTTATCTCCCTGTAGTGTTAGGTACCACCTTAAGTTTCTGTATGGATCAGATTTTTTTTGCAATTGACATTTATCATGTTTATATAATTTAATTCATTGATATGTCTATAAATGTACCTGAGTAACAGGAACTGAAAAGGCCACTTTTTCTGTGTTGAAAGACCTTTTCTGGATTTACTTTCATCAAGCATTCTCAAACCCCCCAAAAAAATAAAAGCTAAGGAATTCAAAAGTTATGCTTTGTGAATTATAAGTATTAAGTGTATGCAGGATGACATTTTCAACAAAGTAGAGTCTGTTTCATAGACTATGGAATAAAATAAAAATAAAACTTCACAGATATTGTCCAATAGTTTCATCATTTATACAGAAACATTTTTGTTCAAACCGTTCATCCCACATCACGAAATATTCTTGTCTGCTTTCAGTCTTCAAGCTTCCCATTTATTGGTAAAACACAAATTATATTTGACAAGTAAACTGTATGCTGTTTATTTTTTTGTCTGTCATTTAAGAATTGAATGCTTCTTTTTGTAACTTCATTGGGGTGTAAAAGCGTTGACCGAAGTACATTTTGTATGAAGCGCGGAAGCGCTTCATACTAAAAATGTGTGCATGGTCAACGCTTTTACAACCCTATGAAGTTACAAAAAGAAGCATTCAATACTTATAATTACATTTTTTTAGCAATGATCATGAAAACACGAATTTTATTATTGTTTTATTTAATTCACCTGTGCACTTTATTGTGGGAGCACGTGTTATCATGAATGAAAAGTTTTATTGAGCAATGCAATTGCTTACGGAATAACACGTGATGTGCAGTTAGCCAATCAGAATAAAGTATCATAATGAAACATACATCTAATGTAATTATAGTATTATAATAATAATAATAATTCAGATGGCCACTGTGATAGGCAATACAAGAAGAAAATTCAATGAACCTATCTAAACTATGCAATTATTTTGAATAATTCTCGCTTCACAATTTGTTATAAAGTAAACCATTCCAAGAAAAAGAAGGTTAGTCACTCCCTAAACCAAAGATCAACACCTTAGCACCTATTCCAGTTTACAAAATATGTTAATTCCAACCCTCATACAAATACAAATTGATAGTTTAATTGGCATCTGCACAATTTTTTTTGTATGGCTCCATAACAGTTTGAAATAAAATTGAGAATGGAAATGGGGAATGTGTCAAAGAGACAACAACCCGACCATAGAGCAGACGGTCAATCAGACAATACCAAAACTAAATATTTTTCGTAACTCATATTAAATAACAATACCACTTCCAAGAGCGTTTTATTACCTCAACCCTTCTTATAATTAATATCTAAGACAATTTATAACTAAGACCATTTATACCATATCATACATTGTACATACCCCTAAAAAGACAAATGGATAAAAGAAAGAATAATAAATTAAGATAATTGATTTTTGTCAGTTATAAGTTATCAAAGATTTAATTACCAATAATAAAGTAAGATTAATCAATATTATTTAAAAAAAAGATTATGTGAAGGGCGAAACAGCTTGTCTCATCATCCTGAGTCATCGATATACATTTCATTAATCAATATCTTTATTTATTACACAAATGACATCATTTTCCATTTATATTGTTATTATTTGCTACATGTAGCTATTGTAGAATTGGTTTATATTGTCAAGATAAGAAGGCAAAATTAAATGCAGTTTATATCTCCTTACTGGCATGACTGGATACTGAAAAGAATATTTAATAGATACACAAATATATACAGTAATTAAAAATTCTTTTTACATAAAGTTTCAGGTTACTGTTAAATTTACATGTTAATTTTCAGATAAAGTAGAAAATGTATATGTATATTAACATGTAGTACAAAATACATACATATGTATACATGTATGTGAATGGCATTAATGCTATGATACAGATTGCTTTCATCTAGTCTACATTGATTGATTGGTGTTTAAAGCCATTTTCAGCTTTATTGACTTTTTTTAGTCTGTCAATTTTCGTTGTAAAGTGAGCCAGAGTGGCAAAAGAAAACTACTAACATTTAGCAAGAAAAACTGACAATCTAAACCAAGGTTAGTGTAAGGCTCACTTGCCATGTGCAGGGTACAACATGTATGCGGTATGGGCTTTGCTCATTGTTGAAGGCCGTACAGTGACCTATAGTTGTTAATGTCTGTGCCATTTTGGTCTCTTGTGGACAGTTGAATTGTCTCATTGGCAATCATATCACATCTTTTTTATATTTGAACTGTTTTAACTGGCTAGTGATACAGTAGTTTGACTGCCATCGAGGCCCATGCATGAGCTCATCTCCTCATATGTTTTTTCAGTTTTCAGGATTTTGTAGATTGTTTACTTTGTCTGTTCCCATTTTGTTCAGGCCATGACTGATGGGGTTGTTTTTTTCCATGGTCAATGAATATAGATGTATACATTGTGTATAAATACACATCATCTCAAATTTAGCCCAACAACATTAGATATGCAGATTTTCATTAGCAAAAGTGTTTCTTCTCTCAGCCAGATTGGAACCCTTGCTTTCGTGACTTAACATTAACACTGTAAGCAGTGTGAAAAGCACCCTACCCCTATTGATACCCCACATGACAATATTATACATGTAGCTTTTACAATAAACAATTTACTCCATTTGACCCTATGCATGCTAAGGCCTTACAGTAGGTATAACATTGTATAATATGAGATTTCATGAATGACAATAAAAAGTTAAGGCTCATTTGATGCTTACAATAGCAAAAAAAACAGATGTTTGGCCCTCATATGAAAATATAGCTTTGTTAGTTTATAACTTGTAAATAATGACTTTCCTTGTATGTTTTATCAAGGGTTTTAACACATTACATAGTGGCGAGTAGATAGCATGCAGATCATCTGTTTTTTTCTTTTTTGTAAAGGATGAAAAGTTAACTTACTGTGCTGTCACTTTAAATTCAAAAAATTCACACTGCTTAAGGTACAGAAAATAAAGATGCAATGTAAGTTAGTAATACATCCTTGCGGAAAACCATCAACATACATGTACTTATTAATGGTTTTGTTGATATATGAGAATTGTAATTACATGCATGTTAAACAAAGACCATGATCAAAATGCATAGAATACACACTTTCTACAATGTATGGAATTTATAACTAACCTATGTACTAGTGTACAAATCTATGGAATCATTTTTGAAAGCTCCCTAGCTCCTTTCATTACATCTGTAAGATGATTATCATGTCTAAGTACAAACAGTTATGACAAATAATTATGACATCTGTGAGAGGCTTTTTTATGTAGCTTTGAAGCAACACGTCGCTGTAAGACCTCAAAGGAATAAATAAAGTAGCCTTTCAGACATCATTATTTTTTGGACTAGCACTGTATCAAAATTAAACACAATTGGTGTAATACTTTACCACAATATATTGTTTTTTAATGGAACACTTAAGTAAAAGGTGAATAATAGATTCAGTACAATGGGTGTGTGAGAAACTGATCTGAATAAGGTAAATAAACCAAAAAAGAGTCTGCACCTTTCATCAACATCATCCTGCAAGTCTGTGATTATGTTACGAGCGCGCTCTACTGCTCGACGCACTTCACTCGTCAATTTTTTATTGGTCTCTTCTCTTCTTTCGAAATCTTTCTCTGGTGTTCTATCGTTTCTCCTGTGATATTGAATAACGGTACACTCATTTTCAGTCATACTTGCCTACATGTAAACTAATGGTGCATTTTGGGTACAGGAAACTCATAAACTAAATTTTGAACCAAACACTGGAATTAATTTCCGGAATTTTTATTTTTAAGAAAACCTATTTAAAGAAAGATAACTCAAACTGGATTAAACTCTTTTATAGAACTAAATACATGACTTTTTCATTTTTGTGCTTAATCATGTAACTATAATTTGTACTTCCTGTCAAATATCTGTATAATTGTATATACCATTATTGCACCTTTGTTAACCATGTTGTTCTAATGTAAATATGTTCACACTTTTATTGTTTGTTAAAAAATGTTGTACTGACATACCCCATGTGGGGGCTTTTAATAGTGAAATAAAATGTCTTATGTCTTATGAATGACTATATTTATTGCATATTCAAAAATGTCAATTGAATAGATATAGTAAGATGTGGTGTGAGTGCCTATGAGACAACTCTCCATCCAAATAACAATTTATAAAAGTAAACCATTATAGGTCAATGCACGGCCTTCAACACGGAGCCTTGGCTCACACCGAACAACAAGCTATAAAGGGCTCAAAAATTATTAGTGTAAAAAATATTCAAACGGGAAACTAACGGTCTATTTACCGTGTACATGTTTGTGAGGCTTTTTAGATACAAGTGCCTACGATAAGGGTTATAAATTCCCGTTGAATACTGTAATATCGTAGCTAGGACTTTCACATACTCAGCCGAGAACCAGCTTATGTGAGTTGATATGATCATTTTATTAACTCAGTTATATTTATAGTGACCCGGAGCTACTTATTTGCTATTGGACATATATCTACACTACTAGTATACAGTAAAATTAGTAATCAAATAATGTCTAAAAGATTGACTGCGTGGTCTGACCTGTGCAACTATATTAGTATCATGATTTGAACAAATGTTTAAATGAAACAATAATCCCCGGGATTTAACTTTGAAATTATTAAATTAGTAACTTAAATACAAAGCTTTTTTATCGGTGTCACTTAGATGCTTTAAGTAAGTGTCTAAGTTCATCTATGATTCAATATTTTTAGAACACAGGCACTCGTCTCAGAATTTTTTTTCCCTATATACCTTTATATAACATTTTTCTAAAATGCAAGTTAAGCACCTTGTGTCATATTAAGGTATATAGGAAAAAAATTCTGAGACAAGTGCCTGTGTTTTAGAAGACTATAAGTGAGACTAATGTATGTTGTTCGCTAGCTCATTGGACCCAACATATCACGTCTAGACCGGTAACACAACAAAATCAGTAATAATATAACTGAACACATATCAATGAAAGATTATAAACGAATGTCTCTAGATTTGTTGTTACTAAGTACTAAAAAATGGAAGTTGATTGGCGTAGAAAGACTGAAATAATAGCGTTGTTCATATTTAATTGTATTGACAAAATGATAGATTGCAAGCTAAAGAATCATATTTGGCAGTCTCGCTTTTTGGACACATGCCTCAATTTTTTTAACCTTCTATATATAGTCCAGCTGCTATTTTCTATTTCTATGTTTAATTTTTCATTGAAAATGCTTTATGTCAGTGCCAATTGTCAGTATATTCAAATTACAATGGACATAAACTATTACCTTATTGGTTGTATAGTATATGGGGCCCATAGTTGTTTCGTCATTGCGATACAATTTCCGTTTATCATACAGTCACATATATATATATGGATTCCAAGCCTGAGTTAGGGTGTGAATTGAAAGAGTTTCAAACATGTAAAAAATTAAAAGAGAAAGTAAATATATAAAAGAACCCGTCTTTTTAATTCAACTTTACTTACTTCTAAAGTTATCAGATTATATACCTGCGCCGAGTGTCCTCTAAATTTTTACCATTTTATATAATTATTACAAATGCTGACAGCTGCAATTTACATGTAGTAATATAAAATATACCCTACCTTGACAATTCAGTCCATTTCTTTCAAACTACGAACATGTCTTTATATGCTATATTGTTTCTATTATTGGTAAACAGTGTGCATGACCAACACAAGCTTATGTCTCACTTTTTTACCTTCTAATTCATGCTTAATCATCTGGAAAAAAGTGATTGTTTTCCGCCGATTTGGCAACCATTATTGTGCTAAACAAATGTCTAAAGAAAAGTATATAGGATTTGTACAATAGGTTTACCAATGCCTTTTTAACGCCGTTTTGTTTAAGTTTCTTAAGAGTTTAAAACGACATTTAAATATTTAATTCATTTTTTAATGATATATTACACCCTTGTTTGTTAAGAATGCATGTTATTAGCTCGATGATTGAAAGCGACATGCACCTGTGCATTTTACGAAATGAAAGGGATTCTTTTTATTAACTTTAAAGCAATTTGGGTCATGAAATATGCTTTGCGCCTGTCCCAAGTCAGGAGCCTCTGGCCTTTGTTAGTCTCGTATTATTTTAACTTTTAGTTTCTTGTGTACAATTTGGAGTTTAGTATGGCGTTCATTATCACTGAACTAGTATATATTTGTTTAGGGGCCAGCTGAAGGACGCCTCCGGTGCGGGAATTTCTCGTTGCATTGAAGACCTGTTGGTGACCTTCTGCTGTTGTCTCTTTGACACATTTCCCATTTCCATTCCCATTTTTATTTCCTATTTAGACGGCAACTCTTTCCAAAATGGCTATCATATGTACTTTTTTAAATAAATATTGTATGTACTTTTTACTTATTAGTTAAAATTTTGATACTTTTTACAGACTTGCTATCCGGTGTACTTTCAAAACTGGCTATCTTGTTTTCTTTCTAAGTTGCTATCATTTAAAAATAGTCTATAGGTCTCTAATTTGTTTATTTACCTATATATGCCTTTATAGGTTGATTTTCCCTTATTGTAACATATCCGGTTGCCCCGTTTGGAGCATTTTTTTTTTGGTAGGGTTCGTGTTGCTTATATTGTCGTTAGTTGTCTATGTTGTGTTTTGTGTACTGTTGTTCGTATTATATGTCTGTGTCTTTTTTTATCCATGGCATTGTCTCTTTGGTATTTTTCACTGCCTTTCTTTTATGGAATACATTTTATGATTTACTTCTACTTTTTTATTGATTCTAAGACGCAGTAAATGTTAAGTTTCGATGTGATTAGAAATCAGATCGATCAGTTGAAGAATGAGAAAAAAAGGAACTTTTTGTTCCAGTATACAAAAGAAGTGGCACAACATATTTAGATATTAAACAGTTCAATAAACACGGAATTAGAATGGTAATATATTTTACTTTTGAAACAGTTTATGAACCTATTATACTGAATATACATTCTGTATTCTGTGAAATTTAATTTTAGCAGGGGTGCTCAGGGATATATTGCGTTCTTTATCAGAGTAAGTAGTACGCGAGACCCCCCCCCCCCCACCCCCCTCCATTTTTGAATCGTATTCATGAGTTTTTCATGGGACCATGACAAGTTGTAGGATGATATCTTTTAATTTATCGGTTTTTTTTTGTCTTTTTTTTATGTTTTTTTTTTGTTGCTTTTGCTGCTTATTATTTTAGTTTGCGATCACGGGTTGGATGAGTGAGTCCGTTCCTAACGTGATTTAAAACGTTGGAAAGTCGCTTGATAGAATGATGTAAAACACACTGCTTTGTACAATCCTTCAATTGTTTCGTAATATTGTAAGTTATATAGTACTTTTATGGGGTATACATTTTGTATGACTGAATACCGTCTGTCTGTATCATAAAAAAATACGATTTAAATAACTAAACATCATGTGGATCTAGGAGGAAAATATTTATAATATTATATATTTTTTTAAACAATAGCACATTATTTTAACAAATACAGTTGTTACATGATTATTTTAACTTACCTTCACGTCTTAACATATACTATAGAATCATCTATAAATATAAAAACCTCAAGCACCTGCAAGTTTATCGTGACAGATAAATACATTGCAGATAATGGTTATCTATACTATACTAAAGGAAGAAACTGATTTCATTGAGCCTCTGAAACCTTACAAAGTTGGAATTATTTGTGATATGACGTATAAATGTAATGTTATGTACTTCAGAAATTTGTCTTTGAAACAATTCTTAATCCATAGAAAACGCATTTTTTTTTCTTCAGAAAATAAGCCACTTCGGAGACCGTTATTGATCAATGTCTTGTTCGCGCATACTTACGGTCGACGTACTTCCCACAAAATGTTTAAACTTTTTATGTTATCACTTGCTCGTAACGTGATTTCGCGCCGGCATCTTCTAGTACGAATTGATTTATATCACTAAACATGACAATAAAGGAACAAGACTTGAAAGAATTGAAAATTAAGGCAGTGTTTCAATTAATCCCTTTACACATGCAGCATGCACTTGCCAAACCAAAACTAAAGGAACTATTCGAGAATGTTCCTCATTGCCGAGAAACATTGAGACAAACGCTCTCAACTTGATCACTGCAAATTCACAGTTCTGGGCGAAATTCTGGCCGAAGAGGTCGAATTGTAACAGAAACAAGACCTTAAATACTGAAAAGTTGCACTCACATTTCCTTTTGCATAAGGGTACCATAGACTTATAGTAAAGTTATATGTTCTATGGTATCTATTTTACTATAATTTTGTGTTTCTCTACATCGACAGAAAAATGACAAAGTAAGAGGAGTACCGTTGAAAAACTTACACCCAGAAATAAAATGTGTACTTGAAGAAAGGACTGCTTTGGTGGTATCGTTTTGGCAAAGAAACGCACACGCAAATAGTCAAATCACTGCCTGCATGTGCGATGCCATAAAAGCGGGAAACTTTCCGCGCAATGTATATATAAATTGAGCACAACTTCTGCGGTGTCTTTATAGAGTGATAATCTAGAGGTCATGGGTTCGATCAAGAGATGGGAAAAACCATTGACTTGGAAATTTGCTTTTGCTATTCTTCTCTTGCATTAAGGAATACAATCAAATGATTGGCTCCATGTCAGAATAACTTGATGTGTCAAGAGTAGGAGAACCTGTCTTCCTGTGGACCGCTACATAATTCGATGGGGCCGGAATATTGATTTAATATTTGCCACTGGACGTTAAAAATAGTAAATTTAATCCATTGATATAAGTTCGAAAGAATATTTCGTGCAGAAAATGTTAAAATTTATATAGGTATTGTTATTTTTTTATTCTTTCAAAGGACACTATGCTATTTTTGTAGCAATAAGTAAAAACTGCAATTGACAAGAAACTGGTTTAAGAAGACAGATTAACATAAATTGCGCTAGTAAATAACAGTTAATTTATTAATTAAATGCTGTAAAAAAAATTTAAGACAGTCAATAATTTATAGATTGTTACAATGATAATGGAATAGCTGGTCTTAACAAAAGTCTTTTTGGAAAGGGTTCACCATAGTTTGTAGACCAGTTTATAGGTTTATTTTTCTCATGCTCTTCCCTCAACTCACGGATAAGATAGTTCAAACCACGTATTTTATCGTCAACAGATTTTCTTGGAGATCGGATATCTTCGTTATTTTCCGTTGTATGAACCCTACGCCGATGTGACGTCGGAGGCCGAATATCACTGCTCCTTCTCTGTAATTCTCGGTAGTTGCTTAGTTTAGAGTAAGATCTTGTCAGATTTTGTCCTCCAATGGTGTGATATGTGTGTGGAAGACAACATGGAAAGTTTTGGCATCTCATTGTTTTAGTTGTTCCGAACATACAACTTGAGCATGGGTCCACGGTGTTGATTGATGCTGTAGAAACAGTCGACGCTAACGATGAACCAGGAAAAATAGACGGTAAATAGGACACCGCTGTATTTTTGGCTTCAGTTTTATCCAGCTCTTCTTCGAGTAACCTCTTCTCTTTTGTTAACTGTTTGAATTGTAGTTTTTGGTTTTGATGAATACGATGAATTTTATCTTGAAGTAAACTTTTTGCTACCATGTTTCTTTTCCTGGCTTTCATGATGGCCTCATGCCTCCGTCTCTGTTTAGATATGTCCATAT
Source organism: Mytilus galloprovincialis (assembly GCF_965363235.1). Taxonomy (NCBI): domain Eukaryota; kingdom Metazoa; phylum Mollusca; class Bivalvia; order Mytilida; family Mytilidae; genus Mytilus; species Mytilus galloprovincialis. Next base: position 93,711,519 of record NC_134840.1, read on the forward strand.
CTCCAGAGGCAATGGAGACAGAGGAAACCGCTGTACTAGGTGGGGAACTGAAAAAATAAAACAAGTGAAAATAATGAAAGAACTAAGATTGTTGTCGAAAATTGAAAAAAGTTTGTGTTGAACTATAAGGGGAAATAAAAAAAAATCCCTGAATAATCAAAGACGACGTGACGAAGAAGCATTCTATTATTAAACGGTCATGATGTAAAATTTAAACGACAGCTTTATACGACAAAAATGTTTATAAAGCAAACATGCAGGTGCAGAAGTTGTCATTTAAATCTATTGACTTGTTGAAAAGGTTTTAATTTATATGCTGCATTTAGCAATCATAGTGTCTTGTATTTTTTGGGAATAAACATTGACATTGTATAGATTTTTGGTTGTATACACTATTAATGAATGTTAATTTCCATATACAGTATGTTCTTTTACAGGTATGTCAGAAGTAAGTGGTTTATTTCTAACTTGCACGTTCTACTATATGTTAACAGTTTTGTTTTTCAATATTTTAAAAGGGGGCTGTTTTAAAAAAAAATCTTTGAGTTATTAGTGTAGATTGCAGACTTTTTAAGTCTCCGGGTGCGGGAATTTCTCGCTGCATTGAAGACCTGTTGGTGACCTTCTGATGTTGTCTGTTCTATGGTCGGGTTGTTGTCTCTTTGACACATTCCCCATTTTCATTCTCATTTTTATCTGTCAAAATTTTCGGACGTTGATTCAGATATTGCCGTGTTGCATATAGACATGGTCAATTGATAAAACCCGGCGTGTCGTTTTTTTTGTTTTTTTTTGTGTTTTTGTATGTTTTTTTTTTTTATTTTAGACTTTATGTTCCTGTCTTATCAACATATGCCCCATATCTTTTTGTGATCAGACTGTGACTTCCTCTTTGCTATTTGAACAAGAATAAACTACATGTGTACTTTCAAACACATCTAAATTTGCTAAATGGTCAATATTGTATCTTCTTGAGGAGCTGTTGTTTTTTTTTTTTTAACTCCATCAGGTAAAGTTGATCATAGATGGATTTGCCTATTCCTTTAAGGGCCTATTGGTCCAAAAAAATTTCTCACGCTTTCAATAACTCATATATCCTTAGGCAGCAACCATTTGATTTTCTGGGGGGGCTGTGGTTTTTTTTTTCTGTACAAACTTTTTTTTTCGCCTGCGGCGAAAAACAATCTATTTTTTTCGCGACAAGTCGAAAACAATTTTTTTTCTTTCAATTCTAGCATTACATATAGTGGCAGCTGAGGGTGTAACAAACAATTTTTTTTTCAGAATTCAAAACAAATTATTTTTTTCTCCAAAAACTGGAAACAAACTTTTTTTTCCAACCCCCCCCCAGAAAATCAAATGGTTGCTGCCTGCCTTAGCTTTCAAGTGTTTGGTTTGAGTGAACACAATGAAGGCTTATCCAAAAAAGCATTTGGGATGCGACAAATTTAAAAATTGTTATTTTCATTACATTTTCATAATGGTATATATGTTAAGAGAGCTGTTTTTCTAATTAAAAACCATATAAGAGGCTGTATAAATTAAATGAGTAATATAACTTGCGACAAGAATAAGGTTGAAAGGAAGTATATCGTTAACATGTATGGATTGTAAAACAGGATAAAATATAATATCAAAATGACTTACTCATATTGCAGTTTACCCCTGGAATTCATTTCAGTTTGTATAGTTGATCGAGTAATGAATGTATGTATATAATATATATGTTTTTGTTCGAGTGTGACAGTTACATACATTAACAATAATTAAAAAATTAGATTGATTGTCACTTTGTTTACATAAAATAATTAGTTATTATGAATGTTTACATAGTGTAAAACCCTGACGTTAAAGATGTGTATTGGACTGTAAAAGAAAAGATTTAATGTGATTTTGTTTGTATTGTTTACAACCCCACGTGACGGACTTTGATCTTATTATGTAAAGGCAACCATTGCAAAAATAATCTTATCTAATATGTTTGCAGCAAAATCAAGATAAAGATCTGTTTACAAAACAATCGATGTGCTTTGTTGGTGATTAATGGTGACTGGGGTTTGTCATTCCTACGCATTATGTAATCTTTCATTTAATCATACCCATACCCTGATAGTCTAAAGATTTGAATAAGTTTGCTTCTGCATGGTCGTCAACATATATATATTTATTTGATCTTTGCTTTACAGATCTGTGATCTTAAGTTATATAGATTACTTGTAATGCTGAGTCCAGACCGTTACACACTGTATATAGAATGCACTTGTCAAACCTTAAATTTCTGTCCCTATCCAATATACCCTCATTTTCCAGTGGCAGTCCAAATTTCCCCAACCATCATCCCAGATGGCCTCTATTGTGACAAGACCTACCTATTGTATTTATTGTTCTCGTCCTGAATATGCATGAAGTATTTGCCACTGGACGTTAAGCAGTCAACAATCAATCACTCAATCAAACCTTAAATTGATGTATACTAATTGCTTATTAATTGATATGCGTTGAATGTTCTGTGAACTCACATTTTCCTTAAAGAACAAAAACATAATTTTGAAACTTAAGCTGTCTGTCTTTATTTACAAAATTTACAAAGTGAAACAAAAGTAGATCTAATTAGTCGAAAGTTATTACATTGAAATGTTCGTGACTTATAAAAGAGGGGCGACAAATACTAGAGGGACATTCAAATCCATAGATCAAAAATAAACTGACAAAGCCATGGTTTATAAAGAAAAACAAAAACAAACACTAGTACACAAAACACAACACAGAAAAAATAAGACTAAGCAACACGAAACCCACTAAAAACCGGGGGGGGGGGGAGATAGCAGGTGCCCCGGAAGGGTAAGCAGATCCTGCTCCACATGTGGCACCCTTCGTGTTGATGTGTTGATAATGTGATTACAAACCCGGTAAATAGTCCAATTCGGTCGGTCACATTCGTGAAAGTGGAACAGGATTTTAGTTATGACATTAGGACTATATCCGATATCATCTTTGAATCGGATATTCCATAACGGCCAACCAAACCGTGTGATCTGGCGTCCGTAAAATTTATAAGAGTATTATTTTAGATTTGAATGTTTGATAGGTCAGCTATGATGGAAAGAGTACTTTTTTAGTCTTTCAACTAAAAACTATGACCTTTGTTCCTAGGCCTATTTAATCCTTCATTTATTCATGATCATTCACAATCAGAGATTGTCTAAAGATTTTGTAAAATCTGGCAGTATATATATCTAAAATCCTGCTAGTTAAATTGTAATATTTATGACTACATACACTTTAGCGCGAATGTTTTTCCTCGTAGGATATAGCAAAATAGCAGATTTAATATTTTGATTAAAAGAGGCCAGTTTGGTGGAAAAGGTTTACAACAATTAAAAAATCAGAAATCAACAGAATACATGCATGGGTAACCTTATACAGCACGTGCAGGTTCATCTACTGTAGAAAACGAGAGGTTCCAACCCCCGGAACACCACAAATCGTTTATTTGACTAAAAAATTTGTTTTTCTATTAGAGTAAATGACTCGAATTAACGAAGATGACAAATAAGTCGTACTATTCTCATTCTATTTTCAGTTTGATTAAATCGATTTGGGCATAACGTTCAGTGTGAAATATTTCATGTATATTAAGGACGAGAACTAATCAATGATAGATCTAACAAGCAAGTTCGGCAAACTGACTTGACTCGAAATGATGGTCGTTGGTAAAGATAAGATACTAAGAATGTTGGCCGATAGACCACATTTACGGACCCCACAAATGAGTTGTTGCAAAGGTTCTTTCACGTACAAAGAGCATTGCAGTCTCTTTTTATACTACTACTTATCGGATTTAACGTTCACAATCGGACAGGACGTAATATTCTGCACAACAAAATTACATTCTAAAATTATCCGAAAATTACACTGGAAAAAACTTAGATAATACCTATTTTTCTGTTGACGCTTTTGGAAAAACTGACGGCCGAATATAAAGTTCAATGAAGTTTTATCTCCAGTATTATTACTTTCGAATTCTACTTATTTAGTGATCGTTACTTTCATTATATAAATCTTTCACTGTCCATACTGAACATAAACAGGATGAAATTGATATTAGCAAGCATTTGTATAGTAAGGCAAATCCTTGATATTAGTCAGTTAAAAATGTATCGCCATCCCCAGACTCTTAAAACTGATCCATCTAAAATCACACAAGGAGAAACACCGACAAAAGTCTATCTAAATTGTAAGATACAGGATCCTATTCGATTTTAGCTTAGTTTTGTACTTAATATACAAGAATCGATTAAAATTGGTTCAATTATTAAAATATTCTAGTAAAAAATAAATTTACAAAATAAAATATTGAAAAGAAATGTACGTAAAAAAAACATTGGAATGAACACTAGGATGAAACATTAGTTTCGTGATTTTCAGATGCAAAATTAAATTAAAATTTCAATGACTTTTTTCAGAAACATAAAAATGCAAATCATGGAAAGTAAAAGGAAATGCAGAAGAGAAGAGAGAGAAAAATATATAATTGAAACTTACCACTTCAAACGTTAAGTTTTCTTTTATAAACTCACCTGTATAAATGGACTCTATTATAGATGTTTTATCAAGAATTTATCATCTATTTAACGATGTTTTTGTTATTTCAGTTAAATACACATACTCTTAAATAATAAGGTATTAGAATAAGTTTCTTACAAAATCGGTTGAAAAATAATAAAGATCTATTGATCAATTGGTAGAAAAATAATCATCATCTTGGGGATCACCATGTCAAGTAATTTATTATTTAATTTGAAGTCGTCAGTATGTAAAATGTCTTTATATACTGCATAGGGACTTCATTTATTTATTTCTATAGTGTCTGCGTGTGTTGTACAACTACGCTATACCACGGAGTATTAACTTCCCATATCCGTTTGACTTTTTACTTTCACTATAATTAATTTAAAGAAAGTAAGCCATAGTGTAATGTCGTATTAAACTATTTTGTACCGCTTCACCGTTATTAAATTAGAAAATAAATTATAGATTTATGAATGCTGGCTTGCATCGTTCGTAATGAATTTAACCCGTGTTCTATATTGTGGTTGCCTTGTAGTCTTTCATGCAGCTTAAAGAATGATGTCCTAAAGGGTAACAAAGGTAACAGACTTATAATTTTGTAACTTGAGGGTACCCAAATTGCACCTATTTTGTTTCTCCTATACTTTTTTTATGATCCATACTAAAGTTTTTTTCTTTGTTTATTTGTAGATGTATTATTATAGCTTTTTCTGAAGAGCTCTGTGTTCTATCAAGGATTTGTATAGTAAGCATGATCCTTGGTTTTATATACTTTTATTTTATACTTAACATAGAGAATAAATGGCATTATTTTGTCTTACATATTGATGCATCTAAACCTTTTGTTTGATTTCTAAATTAAGTATAACATATATTAAACCTTGTTATGTATTCGAAATTGTACCAGCTTTACATGCTTTCATCTTTTGTTAAAAGGACATTTTTATTAGCTGTCATATTTATTTTCACCCGGATTTTACTCAAATTCTCATGTTTTATTTATAATATGTCAACGTATACCCAAATTCTATAAGGTTATGAAATAAATAATTTACGATGCATACACTCGATAATATGTATCAGCATTTCATGTGTATTATTGTTTAGACATCATCTTATTAGTTATCGAGTTGACCTCTGAAGATTGTCGAAGGTCAAATAGCCGGATATAAACACAAATGTAGATACAAATAGATAGCGAACACGTGCAATTAGATTTTTCTAGGTCTGTTTGGTTTAATATAAAAGGTTTAACAAATATGTTAACCATCGTTTTTAACTGTATAAGAATGAAATTTAATGAATCTAACCAAAAGTTTATATAACTTTCCTTTTAATTGCTGAACACGCCAAGTTTATGTGTAACCCCTCGTTATACACCTTATCGCGATTTAGTACAATCAGGAAAAACTGTTATTTTTACAACTTCCCGTTTGGGTCAGGACGCCGAAAATAGAGGTCATCAGTAGTGAGCTGAGGGAGGAAAAACTTTAGAAAGCGATCATCAAGAAACTTTGATAGAGTATGATCCACTCTTTCGAAATTAAAATTGAATTCAAAAAATATTTTGTTTGAAGAATTTACGGTAGTTTAAACATGTCTCTTTAAAAAGTATCATGCATGGTGACTGTTCAAACAGGGTCCCAGATAGCTTCAACTGGATGAAAAGGTTGTGTAATTTTAGAACTTATTCGGAATGGAATAAATAGCGATTAGGTGTATTAAGTGTTAAATAAAGGTCACACGCATACGGATTCGATGAGGTCGAATCATTTATTTGCAAATGAATAATTTATCAGCGATATTTTTTTAGGCGTATTTTGACAAAATGTAAACAAACTGGCTGCTTAGCGCAAATTATTATATCACTTTTATAAATGATTGAAAACTATTATATGAATACATTAGCTAGTTTTGGTTTCTACAAAGTAAAATATGGAGGATCAGATATTAGGGCCCTGTTTCCAAATTATCGATGGTAGCCAGAGGTAGAGAATTGGATATGAAAAATAAAATACAAAACTTTAAAAATCTTAACACCCCTCCTCAAACATGTTACAAAACTAAAAGCTGCAAGCGAATTATAAACACAACTGTTTACTTCCAACTTGTGCTTCTTATAACATATTTTTGTATTTTTTTTAGAATAATTCCAATGGTGTTTTTAAACTGCTTATAAATGAGAAGAGGAGAACGTGAATTCTTACCTTGACATCGTGGTGGAGAGTATGACATTGTATCTCGTTCACGGGCTGTGTTGGAACGTTGTTCGTTGTCAAGTTCTTACATGTTACGTCACTGTAGAGTTTTAAGCTAGATGAATTTATTTGACTGAATGAAATACAATAGTGCTCTGATAAATTTTATACGTTCACATCAAGTTTAAATTTTTGAAGGACAATAGATTTTTTTGATTTTTTGGCAAAAGTAGTAATTGACGCCATGCAAAAACGCACAAATTCGGATAAAAAAGTAAAATTTGTTTTCTTCAGTTTTCAAAATTGAAACAAGATAAGAACGTGTGTTTGAAATACAATGGATTAAGCGTATATATTAAGGCTTATTGTCTTAATTGTACTTAAAACTATTGTTTTGGTGGCTAATTCCAATTACAGTTATTTTCTTATTTATTATACCTTATTGTTTGTTAACTAAAATATCCACGTAATTCGATTGATTTGCATAAGATCCCAATTAGACATATACATAGTTAATAATAGATGAAAATGAAAACAAAATTGCATGAAATTACAGGATAAGGAATATGATTCCGGAATGTGTCCTTTTTCAACAAATTACAGCATAATCGAACTATTATTCTAGTAAAACATAATAATCCACTTCCCGATTTTGGGACCCTTTATAGCTTGCTGTTCGGTGTGAGTCAAGGCTCCGTGTTGAAGGCCGTCCATCGACATTTAATGGTACTTTTAAAAAATGCGATTTGAATGGAGAGTTGCAGTCTCATTGCAATTGCAAGCACTCATACCACATCTTCTTACGAGTATGTTAAGATATGCCTTGAAAGAAACGAAATTACCATAAACATTAATATAGCAATATTCTTACTTTCTCATTTACGTGAAATGGTGTATATAGTAGTGTTATGATATTGTAATTATTATGTTTATTTATGTTGGCCTAATTTGTGTTGTATGGCCCGATAGTTGTTTACCAAATAATCTTATAACTGTGCAGTTTAGGAATCACTGGAACAATCACAGAATGATTGGAACTTTCTAGAATGATCCTTATAAAAGATGCGTAATTTAAACTTCTACGTTATTCCAGAAACTTCCGTTGTAACTTTCCAGGATTTTCCACAATGTTCCATTATAGAGTGTTCTAGAATTTTCCATGACAACACTATATATACAGACACTAAAGTTAAACTCTCATTATTATTAAACTTGGACATAGACATTGATAGACATTAGTATTCACAGCATTTGGATTGACACTTTTATTCTACAAACAACATCATACTGGATTGTGACCTTAGTAGTGAACATAATATTCAGATTGGATTCCGAAAGATTTCCGGATACAGATAAAGATAACAGATTGGACTCATATTTTGACAGTTAAGTTAACAGTAAATTTTGTGTAATACCTTTTGTAAACTTTTGTATAATAAATATTGTTAAATTTTAGTATTGATTTGTGTCTTTTGTTGGCTACAATTTAAAGGCGATTTCTGGCCGTAACAGAAATTGGGGGCTCGTCCGGGAGACTGAACATATTTTATTCAAAATTTGTTTAATATTTTTATTATAACTAGCCAACAAAATTCTACAAAATGGCATTTGATGCTGGTAAATTTTTGAAAACGCCAGACCTGGAGGGGTTTGATAATTTAAAGAAAGAGGAATTAGTGTTGCTTGCTAAACATCTGAAATTAGATTTTAAAGTATCTATGAGAAAACAAATTATAAAAAATTTGGTTATAGACAAATTAGTTGACGCAGAAATTTTAGGTGAAGAGGCTCTTGAACTTAAGGTCGAAAATATTGACGCCTTTAAATTAAAACAGCTTGAATTAGAACATGAACTCAAATTAAAAGAACTGGAGATAAGAAAAGAAGATGAATTTAAATTAAAAGAACTGGAATTGAAGGAGATGGAGAAAAGAAAAGAAGATGAATTTAAATTAAAACAGGCAGAACTGGAAATGAAGGAAAGGTTAGAAATGGAGAAAAAAGAAAAAGAAGATGAATTTAAATTAAAAGAACTGGAAATGAAGGAGAGGGAGAAATTAAAAGAACTTGAAATGAGGGAAAGGCTAGAGATGGAGAAACTGAAAATTGAAATGGTCAAAGAAGAAAGCAACACTAAAGTTCACTCGAAATCAGATTATTTTGATGCAGCAAAAAACATACGTTTGGTTCCAAAATTTTGTGAAAAAACAGTTGATAAATATTTTCCACAGTTTGAGAAAATTGCTAACAATTTGAAATGGCCTAAGCCATATTGGACTACAATGCTACAAAGTGTTTTTGAAGGAAAGGCCGCTGAAATATACTCTGCACTTCCATCAGAAAAAAGTTCCGATTATGACACTGTGAAACAGGAAGTTTTGAAAGCCTATGAGCTAGTACCAGAAGCATATAGACAGAAATTTAGATTTTATAAAAAGTTTGATTCGCAAACCTATGTGGAATTTGCTCGGGAAAAAGAAGATCTATTTGATAAATGGCTTACTTCAAAGAAAACAGATAACAATTTTGATAACCTAAGACAATTGATGTTATTAGAAGAGTTCAAACAATGTGTTCATTTAGACTTAAAAACACATTTAGACGACAAAACTGTTGGGACAATACATGATGCAGCTGTAATTTCAGATAATTATACCCTTTCACATAAAAGAAGTTTCAAGGGTCAAAATGTTAATACTTCCAGTGGAAATTACAAAAATCAAAGCAGTGAGCATACTGATAGTAAGCCTGTTCCACAGAATAAGAGTCAGTCCAGTTATAATATGTCTAGTCCAAAATTTGATACTTTTGAGAAGAAGTCACTGACTTGTGCTTATTGTAAGAAGATTGGTCACCTGATGGCTGATTGTTTTAGACTCCAGAAGAAGAATGAACGAGATAATAAGCCGAAGTCCAGTGCTTGTACGACACCTTATATTACCAGTACGTTGGAATGTCCTGCGAGTCAGGCTTTTAAGTCCAGTTTTTGTGATTACATGGAGGAATATAAACCCTTTATGTCTGATGGGTTTATTTCTATTGTTGATGATACCACTCTTCAGCCTATTAAGATTTTACGAGACACTGGAGCTTCTCAGTCTTTATTGTTAGAAGGTGTGTTGCCTTTGTCCGAGAAGACTTCTGTAGGTGCCTCCGTTTTGTTACAAGGTGTAGAGTTGGGTTGTATAGATGTTCCTCTCCATCGTATTTATCTGAAGTCAGATTTGATAACTGGACCAGTTATTGTGGGTGTTCGTCCTAATCTCCCTGTTGAGGGTGTTACATTATTGCTAGGAAATGATCTAGCTAGGAACAAAGTGGTTGCTGAACCAATTGTTACCAGTGAACCAGTGGTGAGTGTTAAATTACCTGAAGATGATGCTGAATTGTATCCAGCTTGTGTTGTCACTAGGGCGATGGCTAGAAAACAACAAGATGAGGATTTGCAAGAAAACCAGTTTGATTACATGGACCTTTCTGACACTTTTATAGCTGATATTGAAGATCCTGGTAACTCAGAAAAGGCTATTATAAAACAACCTAGTGTTAACAAAAAAGTTATTATGCCATGGCCAGATGTAAACAGCCATTCATTAGACCGAAAGAATTTATTCGAAGAACAACATAAAGACCCTGAGGTTCTTCAGCTCAACCAGCGGGCTCAACCACAAGAGGAAGCAGACAAAGTGGCCGAATGCTATTACCATCAGGACGGCATTTTAATGAGGAAGTGGAGGCCTCCTGATGCTACCCCAGAGGAGGAATGGAGAGTGGTATACCAAGTGGTGGTGCCTAAAGTTTATAGGCAAGAAATTATTGGTCTTGCCCATGACACCCCCTTGGCTGGACACTTAGGTATAAGGAAGACTTGCCTTAAGATCTTGCAGCATTTCTACTGGCCCAGACTTCGAAATGATGTCGCAGAATACTGCAAATCATGCCATATATGCCAGGTTGTTGGTAAGCCTAACCAGAAAATACCACCAGCACCACTTCTGCCTATTCCAGCCTTTGACGAACCTTTCAGCAGAGTTTTAATTGACTGCGTTGGACCTTTACCAAAGACCAAAACTGGAAATGCGTATTTATTGACAATCATGTGTACATCCACACGCTTTCCTGAGGCTATTCCGCTGAGAAATATCAAGACACCTACTATTGTCAAAGCTTTGATCAAATTTTTCACATTAGTAGGACTTCCTAAGTCTATACAGTCCGACCAGGGATCAAATTTCATGTCAGGTCTATTTCAGCAAGTCGTGTACCAGTTAGGGATTGCTCAGTATAGATCAAGTGCGTACCATCCAGAATCTCAAGGTGCCTTAGAACGTTTTCATCAAACATTGAAGAACATGATTAGAACTTTTTGTCTTCAATTTGACAGAGACTGGGATGATGGAGTTCACTTTCTACTTTTTGCCGTTCGAGGGGCTGTTCAAGATTCCCTTGGTTTTAGTCCCTTTGAGTTGGTATTTGGCCATACTGTAAGGGGACCGTTAAAATTGATTAAGGAAAAGTGGCTTACTGAACATACTGACTTGAATCTTTTAGACTATGTATCTAGATTTAAAGAAAAATTGTATACTGCTTGTCAAATTGCTCAGAAAAACTTAAAAAATGTACAGAACAAGATGAAAATTTGGTATGATAAAGATGCCAGGGATAGAGTTTTTGAGCCTGGTGATAAGGTACTTGTATTTTTGCCAGTCCCTGGACATCCTTTACAGGCTAAATATTGTGGTCCTTATACAATAGAGAGTAAAATCAATGATTTGAATTATATTGTAAAAACTCCAGGTCGGCGTAAACAAAATAGAGTGTGTCATATTAATATGTTAAAACCATACTTTGAGCGTACTAATGAATGTGAGAGTAAACCAGTTGCCACTTTAGGCATGGTTAAATTTGAGAACAATCATGACAAACCAGATGCAATTGAACCACCTTTTAGTTCTAAAACTATGGAAGAGACGGTTAGATTGAAAAATTCAGAAATTCTGTCAAATTTAGACTCAAAACTTGTACATCTGTCTTTTGATCGTAGAGAAGAAATAAAAACTTTGGTATTTTCTTTTAAAAATCTTTTTCCAGATGTGCCAAACAAAACCACTGCTGTTTGTCATGATGTTGGTGTAGGAGATGCTTCTCCAATTAAGCAACATCCTTATCGGCTCAATCCACTCAAACTTGAAGTTATGAGAAAAGAAATTAAATATATGCTTGACAATGATATTATTGAGCCGAGTAACAGTGAATGGAGCTCTCCTTGTCTCCTTGTGCCAAAACCAGATAAAACTTTTCGTTTCGTGACTGATTTCAGAAAAGTAAATTCAGTCTCAAAATCTGATTCCTATCCGATTCCAAGGATAGACGATTGTATTGACAATATTGGTCAAGCAAAATTTGTGAGCAAATTTGATTTATTGAAAGGTTATTGGCAAGTTCCATTGACACAGAGAGCTCGTGAAATATCAGCTTTTGTTACACCAGATGGCTTATTTCAATATACTGTAATGCCATTTGGCATGAAAAGTGCTCCAGCTACATTTCAAAGAATGATCAATAATGTTATAAAAGATTTAGACTGTTGTTATGCTTATATTGATGATCTTATTGTATGTAGTGATAGCTGGGAACAGCATTTAACACATTTGTATGATACTTTTGATAGATTGTCACATTCAAATTTGACTGTTAATCTTGGTAAAAGTGAATTTTGTCAGGCCACTGTTGATTATTTAGGGCATACAGTTGGCCAAGGTCAAGTAAAACCTATTATGGCTAAAGTGGAAGCTATTTCCAAATTTCCACCTCCTACAGATAGAAAACAACTTATGAGATATTTAGGCATGATAGGATTTTACAGGAAATTCTGTTCAAATTTTGCTACTGTGGTTCAACCATTGACTCAACTTTTACGAAAAGATTCTAAATTTATCTGGAGTGAAAATTGTCAAAAAGCTTTTGAAAATAGCAAATCACTTTTAATTAATAGTCCAGTTCTGATTACTCCAGACTTTGAAAAACAATTTAAACTTGCCGTTGATGCAAGCGATGTAGGAATAGGAGCTGTTTTATATCAAGAGACAGATGATAATGTTGAAAAACCTATATCATATTTTTCTAAGAAATTAGATAAACATCAGAAAAATTATTCAACTATTGAAAAAGAGTGTTTTGCAATGTTGTCAGCACTTCAACATTTTGATGTATATTTGAATCCCACTGTATATCCTATTCTTGTTTATACTGATCATAAGCCTCTCACCTTCATGCATAAAATGAGAAACAAGAATCAGAGGTTGACTAGGTGGAGTTTATTGTTACAGGAATATGATGTAATTGTAAAACATATTAAGGGTAAAGATAATGTAATAGCTGATGCTTTATCTAGAGCTTATTAAATCACTTTGTATATATTATGTATTTTTGTTCATATTATTCATGATAAGTTTTTGTTACACTAAAACTTCTTTTAAGGGGGAGGTGTTATGATATTGTAATTATTATGTTTATTTATGTTGGCTTAATTTGTGTTGTATGGCCTGATAGTTGTTTACCAAATAATCTTATAACTGTGCAGTTTAGGAATCACTGGAACAATCACAGAATGATTGGAACTTTCTAGAATGATCCTTATAAAAGATGCGTAATTTAAACTTCTACGTTATTCCAGAAACTTCCGTTGTAACTTTCCAGGACTCAAATATTTTCCACAATGTTCCATTATAGAGTGTTCTAGAATTTTCCATGACAACACTATATATACAGACACTAAAGTTAAACTCTCATTATTATTAAACTTGGACATAGACATTGATAGACATTAGTATTCACAGCATTTGGATTGACACTTTTATTCTACAAACAACATCATACTGGATTGTGACCTTAGTAGTGAACATAATATTCAGATTGGATTCCGAAAGATTTCCGGATACAGATAAAGATAACAGATTGGACTCATATTTTGACAGTTAAGTTAACAGTAAATTTTGTGTAATACCTTTTGTAAACTTTTGTATAATAAATATTGTTAAATTTTAGTATTGATTTGTGTCTTTTGTTGGCTACAATTTAAAGGCGATTTCTGGCCGTAACAGTAGGCCTATTCATATAAAAGCAAATACAGATCTCTTCTTACAGAAAAATGTATAGCTAAAATATGAGTGATAATACACCAGAAAGTTGAGGACAAAATAGAAAGAGCCAAAGAATCGAACTATGACTTTATATAGTTGCATCGAAGTACTATATAATGCTTTCATGAAAAGTTTTAATCCAAACGTCAACTCTACCTCGCAGCTTCACGCTAACTTTTAGTTTTTTGTTCTGCGTTTTTATGGTTTTGTACATGTCGATATTTGGAATGAGATTACTAAACTGTGGTAGTGCTGATTCTTATAATGCTTAGCATAAATGGTGTTGGAAAACGGAAATTCGTAATTCAATGGAAAATGAAGTAAAGGGTTAGTGTTTCAACCTCCGTTGTCAGACTTAAACCCAACGAAGAAAGCAGTTGCATCTGAGCTGTTTGAGTTATCTCTCTTACTTCACAATAGAATACTACTATTTTTTTTATTAAATCCTTCATTTTCAAGATGAACCCTGCTTGACAAAAGTTGAATATAATTCTGAATGTTATTCATTGGGGTGGGGGACCATGTGTTGTTTGTCTGTCACGACCGGCTTTATTTTGTTTGTCCGACAATTTTTTCTTCTTCTGAGCAGTCCAGTAGAATTTTGTTGAATGAGGTGTTTTATACTTTACAATATTTCTTGTGATTCCTGTTATATTTATATGTATTATACCTTCATAGAATAGTAAAGTTTGTGTGTAAGGGACGCCGGGGCCATTTGATATATTATTGGGGGAGGGTTAGGAGGAATTTTAATTGCGGATTGGATATTCGTTATGAACTGAACATTTATTTTCAGTTATATACACATTTCATTCCTGCATTTTGTGTTGTCAAATAATATTCATGTTCATCCTGTCTATCGTAAGATTGCTTATTTCAAGCTCTACCATGCAGGCTGACTGTTTATAAAAATTATGCTGCCTCCCCAAAAATCTAATAAAATATGAACTGTCTGTGCTCTTTGTCTATCGTTGTTATGGTTGTTGGTTTTGTGCCTTGTACAGATCTTTCGAGTGAAGACACTTGCCACTGACTTTTGCAGTTTGTTCTTGTGTTTTGTTGTTACATCGTATCCCAGGTTAGCCGGGAGATTTGAGCGACCACACATGTGCACATATTTATCTCGCTACGTTGTTAATGTTTCTTTCCAAATTGGTTCATGTCTATCCTGTTAGTTTTTTTTTTTCTAAAGTTGTATTGTTATGAATTGGACCGTTAGTTTTCTCGTGAGAATTGTTTCACATATTGCATGTCGGGGCTTTTTATAGCCGACCATATATACATACGGTTTTTCTTATTGTTGAAGGTCGCACTATTAAAGGCCTATAACTGTTTTCATCAAGACTTTGTATATAGTACTATACAAATCCTTTTTTTACGTCCACTGAATTGAACTCTTGTGGATAGTTTTATCATTGGCAATCTTCTTATTTTTAGATATATGTATATATATGACATATGACGATCTAACAGTAGACTTTTTAGAGAAAAAAAGTGTTAATCGGAAATTTATTGGTATAAACTTTATAAATTTCCTTATCGCTTTTACAGTCAAAACATAAATGACTTTATTTACAAATGTTACATGCGTCTATGGATTTTTTTATCCATGCAGTTAATTACTGAGACATAAGGTGTAAATTGATATTTTACAAACTTTTTACACCCACTTTCGTCAAACTGTGAAAAATCCTTGGTCAAATGTCAACTAAATATATTTTTGTTTCTTTCTTTTAATCACTTTTACTCAACTGTGAAAGTAGTATATTTTGAAAGGGCATAGTGTAACAAACTTTGCTTGTCCATTTCGTTTTTTTTTTCTCGCTGAGAAATCAGGCGTGATCAGGAATGCCCAAACATTATGCGATCAAAGGGTCAGTTGGCATTCATTGAGTATGCACAAAGGACTTGTACTCACGGTATTCAGCTGAAAAGGCAAACAGTCTATAAATCACGCATCATTTTGTGAATATAAGGAGACATGGGGTAGAGACAGCTACCCCGGAAAATATCTAGAGGTTTTTATGCACCTGTTTTCAACAATAAACAGATGTCTATAATTTGTCCAACAGTTAAGTCCCCGAGGGGCCCGAATCCAAAAAGTAGGGAACATAATTTGTACCAGGGACTTTCTATAGTATAGACTGTCCATGTTTGTACATAGCTTAGATAGTTATTTGTTTGTTTGAATTGCTTTACATTTGTCATATCTGGTCCGATTGCTATGCGGTCTGGAGTTTGTTCTTTGTTGAAGGTCATACGTTGACCTATAGTAGTTAACCCTTTACGTCACTGACTTTTTTTGTCTCATTGGCAATCATACTTCATTGATATTCTTACTTTTATTTGTCGGAGACTATCAAGGTTTTTAAATAAACACTAAATTCTCAAAAGTCCACCAATATCGAAAAAAAAAAATAACAGAAGTGCCCCCACAACTCCTTGAAAAAAAAAAAGCATATGAGATACTAACCAATATTGTGGTTTTTCACTAGGAAAACAGATCGTGCGAACCTTCGGGTGGCGTTATACTTTTTTTTTCAGAAATATGCCCGTGGTTTCATTGAAAAGGTATACTTAGAAATAAAGTTGCCTACAGTCAATAAATCATAGGAAAGGTGTGGCTAAATTTTATAAAATAACCGTGAGTACATCTTAGATAACAATCATCGTGACAATCAAAATGTTAATTATAAAACTAGAGGCTCTAAAGAGCCTGTGTCGCTCACCTTGGTCTATGTGAATATTAAACAAAGGAAGCAGATGGATTCATGACAAAATTGTGTTTTTGTGATGGTGATGTGTTGTACATCTTACTTTACTGAACATTCTTGCTGCTTACAATTATCTCTATTTATAGTGAACTTGGCCCAGTAGTTTCAGTGGAAAATGTTAGTAAAAATTTACAAATTTTATGAAAATTGTTAAAAATTGACTATAAAGGACAATAACTCCTTAGGGGGTCAATTGACCATTTCGGTCATGTTGACTTATTTGTAAATTTTACTTTGATGAACATCATTGCTGTTGACAGTTTATCTCTATCTATAATAATATTCAAGATAATAACCAAAAACAGCTAAATTTCCTTAAAATTACCAATTCAGGTGCAGCAACCCAACAACGGGTTGTCTGATTCATCTGAAAATTTCAGGACAGATAGATCTTGACCTGATAAACAATTTTAACCATGTCAGATTTGCTCTTAATGCTTTGGTTTTTGAGTTATAAGCCAAAAACTGCATTTTACCCCTATGTTCTATTTTTAGCCATGGCGGCCATCTTGGTTAGATGGTTAGGTCACCGGACAATTTTTTTAAAGGAAATACCCCAAAGATATTTGTGGCCAAGTTTGGATTAATTTGGCCCAGTAGTTTCAGAAGAGAAGATTTTTGTAAAGGATTACTAAGATTTACGAAAAATGGTTAAAAATTGACTATAAAGGGCAATATACAATACAATACAATACAATATTTTTATTTTCCAAATTAAAGGGCCCATTAAGAGCATAACATTAATTACAACATGACATAAACATTACAGAGTGATTAAAGAAACATAAAATAATAATTGAAATTCAAATGCATGAAGAAAGGATCAGTGGTCAAGGGGAGATAATTTTGATATATTTTAGAGTATCTAACTAATTTTCTGATTTTCTTAGTTGCAGGCCTTTATCCAGGTATGCACATAAAATAGATAGAAATCTGCTATCTTCATTAATCATGATCCATGAAAAAAGATCATTTATATTTAAACTATCTAAACTGGGGTATTTTTTTATATAATCAGTGATATCTCTTCTGAGGTTATTGTAAATAGGGCATTCCAGAAGAAAGTGCATTTCATTTTCAATACAATTTGTATTACAATATAAACATATCCTCTCATGTCGAGGTAATATTTCATATTTACCACATACATTGGTAATTCGTTCATGTCTGCCAGTTTCTATTCTTAAACAGTGATTGCTAAGTCTGTATTTTGTTAATAAATGTTTTTGTGGGTGCTTTAAATCTAAATAATTTTCATAGTCAAATGACTTTTTGAATGAAAAATAAGTGTCCAATTTGCCTTGATTCTGTAAATAAAAATCTCGCATTTTCTCCCAATCATTTTGAAAATTTGATTTGAGCTGTTTTTTCAATAAGTTTTTAAATTTATTTTTTCCTAGATTTTTACATATATTTAGGTCAATACCCAATTTTTCACTGTAGAAAATGATATTAGAGAGCCATGAATTATTGGAACTGGTTTGACCTTTACTTTCTATCATTTTTAACTCAGCATAAGCATTTTTCAATAAATCAGATGGAGAATTCTCTAGTCTATGCCAATACATAAACATATGTGTTAGCAAATTTATATAAAGAGGATATCTACCCAATTCAGACAGGACTGCTACATTTGTGCACATCTTTGTAACACCAATAATATACTTACAAAATTTTAAATTTAGCTTCTCAAACTCCCAATCTTTAAATATGTCATAAAGGGACAAATTTTTCCTTTTAGAAGTAATGTTAATAACACCCCAATTTTCACAACCATAAGTTACAATTGGCTGTATACAGTGATCAAATAAATGCAAAAGAGTTTTAATAGGAGGATTAGATGATTTCAAATCTTTATAAAGTTTAAAACTGGCCTTTTGACCTTTTTGGAATAATTGTTTCCTGGCTTCATTAAAGTTTCCAGTATTTTGGATGACTATGCCAAGATATTTGTATTGTTTAACACATTCAATAGAATTATTTCCTACATTAAAATTTTCATTAAGGAGTCTACCACTCCTATTGAATATTATAATCTTGGTTTTCTTCACATTTATTTCCATACACCAATCTTTGCAGAATGTGCACAAAGTATCAAGTCTCTTCTGAAGCCCTTCTTTTGAGTCAGATATTAATACAAGATCATCAGCATAAAGTAGACATGGTATCTTTTCATCATTTAAATTGACATCATCATAATTGTTAGATAATATATCTGGCAAATCATTAATAAACAGCAATAACTCCTAAAGAGGTCAACTGACCATTCCGGTCATGTAGACTTATTTGTAAATTTTACTTTGCTGAACATTATTGCTGTTGACAGTTTATCTCTATCTATAATAATATTCAAGATAATAACCAAAAACAGCTAAATTTCCTTAAAATTACCAATTCAGGTGCAGCAACCCAACAACGGGTTGTCTGATTCATCTGAAAATTTCAGGACAGATAGATCTTGACCTGATAAACAATTTTAACCATGTCAGATTTGCTCTTAATGCTTTGGTTTTTGAGTTATAAGCCAAAAACTGCATTTTACCCCTATGTTCTATTTTAGCCATGGCGGCCATCTTGGTTAGATGGCCAGGTCACCGGACAATTTTTTTAAAGGAAATACCCCAAAGATATTTGTGGACAAGTTTGGATTAATTTGGCCCAGTAGTTTCAGAGGAGAAGATTTTTGTAAAGGATTACTAAGATTTACGAAAAATGGTTAAAAATTGACTATAAAGGGCAATAACTCCTAAAGGGGTCAACTGACCATTTCGGTCATGTTGACTTATTTGTAAATCTTACTTTGCTGAACATTATTGCTGTTTACAGTTTATCTCTATCTATAATAATATTCAAGATAATAACCAAAAACAGCAGAATTTCCTTAAAATTACCAATTCAGGGGCAGCAAACCAACAACGGGTTGTCCGATTCATCTGAAAATTTCAGGGCAGATAGATCTTGACCTGATAAACAATTTCACCCCCATGTCAGATTTGCTCTAAATGCTTTGGTTTTTGAGTTATAAGCCAAAAACTGCATTTTACCCCTATGTTCTATTTTTAGCTATGGCGGCCATCTTGGTTGGTTGGACGGGACGCCGGACACATTCTTTAAACTAGATACCCCAATGATGATTGTGGTCAAGTTTGGTTTAATTTGGCCCAGTAGTTTCAGAGGGGAAGATTTTTGTAAAAGTTAACGACGACGGACGACGACGGACGCCGAACGCCAAGTGATGGGAAAAGCTCACTTGGCCCTTCGGGCCAGGTGAGCTAAAAATATATATAAAAAAAACCTTTATTATACCCTATCGAGCTGAGACTCGCTTAAAACAGGCTCAAATTACGGTTCTTTATTTTCCAATACCGTTCCGTAATGCGTATTACACCCCAATATCGTCGAATGTACTTCGTAAATACAACGATCTTTAGGAATTTCCAAATTTAACAAACATTTTATTCTTTCCTTAAACCACAAATAACGGATTTATGATGATTCTACCCAAATATATAAGACGAAACTTACACAAAACTTTTAAAATTTTCTTTTTCTCGAATATTTCTAATGTCCGAGGTTTTCGGGAAAACTCATGTTCAGTTGTGAATGTCATTATTATATCATTCAAGAATACAGACAAAGGGCAATATTGAACAGTTATTTGGTAAACTCAACCTGTATTTAAAAGAAAGACAGTAAACTGTATTCATTTGTCTATTTGTCTTGTACCAGCAACAACAACAACCGGTTGCTTTGAACACAGAAAAGAGGTCAATACTTTTAATTTCAACTCACCAAGGATTTGTATAGTAATCTTACTATACAAATCCTTGAACTCACAAATTAAAATGAAAATAGAACAAGCATTTGTAATTTAATCCTTCCCACTTCTTTTTCAGATAAAATATTTAAAATCATTTCATCTGCTGTTAGTTTGAAATTTAAAACGGTAAATCACTACTGCATACTACAAATGTTTTTATTACAAATTTTCATTCAATACGCGACCACGTAGTTGGCTAGCAGCCAACTATTTCCATGCGTATTTGGCAACCAATCAGATTTAGGAGATATTCGGACGATTCTATTGACACAGGTAAACTATGTTAACTTAAGAAATTAGTGTCGCGATAATTAAAACCTACAACAATCAATATAATCTATAATTAATATCATATAACATTACATGTAATAAACGGTCATTGTTAATTAACAATCAAGAGCATTTCTATTTGACCTATATTTCGGACAACTTGTTATCCCCGTGAATGCAATGATCCGTTTACCAATAAACATTGTCAAATCTTACAACTTCTCATAGACAGAGAATCTGCTGAAGCAAACAGAAAACATGTGATAGTGAAAAGTGAGAAAGAGAGGACAAATTTAACAAAGAAATTATTTAATATTAATGGTGCAAAGAGTTGGACAACTGGCCCTTTTTAAACCAACAGTTGAGGATAGTATTGAGGGTTTTTATGGTGCTAGTAGATTATTCACATGTCGACCAAACGGAACATGCTTAAGTTCCTGACACACAAACTAAAATCTCAAACATTAAATGAAGTACAACCTTACACAGAAAAGGTAAGCCGTTAAATGTAATAAAGAAATTCTAACGTAGCTTAGTACATAGTGCAGATATCAACATTGTACAGTTTTTACATGTCATACCTTGTATGTGCACCTTTTTAAGTGCATTCTATAGAAGAAACCAGAAATTTGTTCAATGGTTGATGCAGTGGTCCCATAAAGAAGTGGGAACTGTTATTGTCTATTTGATACCCAAACTCTGTTCCTATAGTATAAGAAGAAAGGTCCACATGTTATTTTGTTACTAGTGGATGTTGAAAGCATGCATATGTACTGACTGAGACTAAGGATTTGTATAGTAGTCTTGCTGAGACATAAAATACATACTGTATTTATATGTCTCTGGTACTGAATTTAAGGAGCAGAACACCAATTAATAATTAAACTTATATGAATGATGACTTAATCCTGTATCTGCCCCTCTACCTTAAAGATTACAATTCTACTACTAGCAGCCAAGGAGGGATTCACCACTGACACTGACACACCTGTTTTCGTTTAGAAATGGCAACATTTGAATTTTGAGTTGACAATAACCTAACTTGGAAATTGTGAAAAGAAACATAATAATTTTAGAATTGTCAGGTAGACTAGTAAGTTCACAAATTAACAATTAAACATGTTTAATTTCAAATTCTGTCAATTGTTAAATTTTCTTTGTGAATGTGCGCATGTAGACGTTCAATCTTTAGAAAACTCGTTTCATATTTATAGTTAAATAATATTACTTTATGTAATGAAATTTAAATTTTGCTCCATTTTGATCACTGGTATTGAATCAGAATCTTATTAGGAGAGTAGCGAACACAGAAATATATGTTATCATATCATAGAACTGTTGAATACTAGATCAAACGGTGTAATAAGAAGCAGGTTTATTTATTTTTTACCTTCTTAATTTGCCCTGTCAATTTGAAAATGGACTGGAAATTGATTGAAAATATGGTTCTTTTTTCAAATTGTTATTTGGATGGATAGTTGTCTCATTGGCACTCACACCACATCTTCCTATATCTATTCTTTATTCATTTTAGTGCATTTTCCTCCCCAACCAGTTCTAAAGGGATGAAACAAATTTCCAATTGGAGACTTCGAAATGTGTGTGAACTTTCAAAAATGCTTAAAGGTTAAAAGCCTTTATCAAGTTTTATTTTACAAATGTAACTGTTAGTGTGCTAAATATTATTTAAAATGTCGTTTCTGTGGTGTACATGTACAATGTTTATGCAAATTAGAGAAATAATGAGAGTAAAGGGAATTACCATATTCAGTGTCATTGAACACAATTTGTAAAAATACAAATGAATGTACTTCACTTCTAAGGGCAGTTCTGATTATTGCAGACCCGTAGCACTTGTGGTTTTTCTGACATCACAGGTTACTAATATCTAATAGTTCAGTTATTTTCACTACAGTACAATTGCATTCACCAGACCAATATACATTAAAGAATATTGTTCAGCGAAGTCTTCTGATGTAATTCTTCTGTTTTGAAGTAAGAATCCTAAATGTCAAGACCAATTGAGAGCAATATATTTGTATATATTGAGGTGTATTGTGAATAGGGAGCCCTTGAATGCCTTGATGATGAAAATCTGGGACGAAAGAAATAACATGCAATTAATATTTTTTTGCAAATTTTGCTCTGGGTTTTCTGTCAATTTAATGAAAAACAATTAAAAATAAATGGAAATTTTAGATACTGAATAATACATGAATATGCATTGGTAACACTAGAAGTATGTAACATTAACAATGAAGGGAAGATGAGATAATTTTAAAGGATTAACTTTGTGGATTAAAGTTATTTCATTATTGTATTTATAAGACAATTTAATCCTTTCCACTGTTTATTTGGCATGCTTTAGATGTCATGATGCAATAAACAGGATGTTTCAGTGTAATCAGTGTGAAAGTTGCCATGAATTTCAATGCCAGTCACTACATAGATACATGTACATACATGTATGATGGCAGATGTTGATATAACATTACATTTAATGGCATGTCATGTTCACATTTTTCCTTTTTTTTTTTCTTTTTTTCTGTCACTCAGATTGTCCTTTTATTAACATTTACATTATTTGTGTATTATATATCCATAGATGTATTTTAAAATTGGTCATATTGAAAACTATTATTTACATGTACATATATTTTTCCTTTGATAATCATTCACATCACGGCAGTGTCTTTAACCAATTCATGTTTTTTTCTCAGATCATGTTTCTGTGAAATAAAAAATCATATTTTCCAGATTGCCCAGTTTTTCCAAGCTATTTTTGGCTGGTATTATCATGGCTGTATGGTCAATACTTGTAGTAACTCTTTTTGCCAACCTAGTTGTCTGCTTATCACAAAATATTTAAAACAGAGAAAAAAAAACAGATGGAATGGTTATACTCTCGATGTGTTTTGGTCCATTATGCAGAAATTAGAAGGGAAACCCCTACTGTTTTAATTTTATTGTTACTGAAATCACTGTGCTGATATTAAATCATGTCTTTGTATGATTTAATTGCCAAAACCTGCAAGTTTTGCTGATAAATGATTAGAATATTAAATGGTGCATGGAACATTGTATATACCAAGTCCATCTCAGAAAGTAATGTATTCTTTCAACAATGAAATTACTTGTAGACCCTGTCCTTTGATTGTGAAGTGGCGAATCAATGGTCAGTACATAGATTTTCTCAAACCTGGAATTAAATTCATACATTTTATTCATCAAAAGCGCTTTTCTGTCAGGATTTACTTTCATCAGAAATGCTCAAACCAAAATTTGAAAGCCAATATATCATGTTTAAGTACCAAAACACACGAAATGTTATTAGACCTAAACTGACCATATATTTGACCATATATAAAACAATGATAATCCCGTAGATGTCAGCTGACCATAGTTTCCAGTGCAAAGAAGTCATATAATTATAAGTAGATTATTTAAAGGATAAATGGCAGAACAAACAGTTTTTAATAACTCAATAGACGGAAATCAACAGGATAATTTTCTGCCTTGAAGCTAGTAATGAAATACACGAGATGAATCTGGAATTTCCTGACTTTAAGCTATGATTACGATATATAGCAATAATAATATCGTCATATTATTTTTACCAATTCTATAACAATCTGAAACCCTAGATGATATTTCTCCCTTATGATTTATTAATTTAGAAGCTAGGTATTTCTTAATCTTCTTATTTGTCAGATGAAATTGAATATTTTTTTCGTGTCACATCCTGGATTTCACGATTGGGTGGGCGGCATACCTGTTTTTATTTCTTTGACTTGAGTGCTGTTTTATCTTACCTGGTAATCATTGTCAATCAATTCAGGGAAAAGATAAAGGAAAGATTTTTTTTTGCATTTAAGTTGATAGATATAATTGTAGTATTTTTGAATTATGTAAGCTCTCTCGTAAATTAGTTTTTCGAAGATAAAATATCGTTACAAAATCATGCAGGGCTGTACGATATTTAGTTCCACCAATATTACAAAGGCATAAAACCATTTCAAATCCAGGAAATTCAGTGTGACTGAAAAATGATTTAGTTACTGTTATACTTAACGAAATTTAATTTACAAAATGTAAGACTTGGTGTATTTTGCTCTTAATTTCATTTTATTTAGTTCATTCTGATGCATGTGAAACTTGTATGTCCTTGCCTTGCCTGTCCCTGCCTAAGATGCCTGTCCCTTTTCTACATGAACATGATTATCCTATCATTCATTTTCATATTTTTAAAATGAAGTTTAAATACTTACAACTTCAAAGGTTATGCATGTACATGTACCGATTTTTCTACTTTTAAGAAGCCGTTAACTTAAAGATGTGCGTGAGTGAGGGATAATTTTTTTATTTTTATTTTTGTATAGGTTACTAAAGACAGAGCACTCTTTTAAATATCAAAATGATACTTATCTATACTAGATATCATTTGTTTTCTTCAAGGTTGAACAGAGCTAGTGATTTTCTTTATTTTGTTGAAAATTTTAGTGTTAGAAAGAATGTAAACAATATCTTGAGTACATGTAACTACATGTAAATCTGAAGAAAAACAACAATTGATTTTGTTTGGCCTACATGTATAATTGTATAATACTATAGTGGATGAGTCAGTATAGTAAAGCTCATATTAACCAACTTATAAATTGATCTAAGTATTTGCTATACTATAAAGTGTCAATAAACATTCACATAACCAAGGACGTACTTTTCAGTGTTATTATAAATCAATTACATAATATACATAACTTGTGCGTGAATGTCACATACATGTACTTATGTTTATAGACTTATTTGCACTGAAGGGTATTAAGCCATACATGTATAAGCTTCATATGATCAAAGATCTCTCTCGGAATAACCTTCTGCTGCATGCACCAATCTTTTATTTAATTTTTGACGTCAAATATTTGATTCAAAAGTTGAATATTTAGTATGACGTAAAATTGTGGGAACTTGGGGTGTTTAAAGTAAATGCTGACATATTTGCATACATAAGTGCAATTACGTCTATTTTGGACAGAGTCTCTGCAAATATCAAAGTAATCATTGTAAACAATGTATCCAGGAGTTTCTGTGATTATTAAGGAGAGTTTTTACCACATGGTTATGTCATGTACGTATGTGTGTTTTGAGGGCGAGAAGATACTGATTTTCTGTTTTTGAAATTGACCGCTTATTTTTTAATCTAAGATGACTGGAATGACTTCAGTTTTAAATAAATTACATGTAGTATAAATTGTACAACTCGTATATGTAATAAGAAAATCTAAAATTTAAAGAAAAGGCTTAAATTGGTGCATCAGGTTAGGCTGGTTGGACAAGTTGGACCAAAAAACTATTGACACCTATTTCCATGTGCGCAACACATTTTCTTGTAT
Source organism: Mytilus galloprovincialis (assembly GCF_965363235.1). Lineage (NCBI taxonomy): Eukaryota > Metazoa > Mollusca > Bivalvia > Mytilida > Mytilidae > Mytilus > Mytilus galloprovincialis. The sequence continues at coordinate 93,737,685 of NC_134840.1, forward strand.
AAACTTGAATCAGTACATGGTGTAGAGGAACGGTGCAATGATAACAATATGTTCATCAATAAAAATAAAACAAAATATATGATTATTGGAACGAAACAAAGAGCAATGCCACATTACAATGAGAGTTGTTTAACTATTAACAATCAAGTGATACAATCTTCCACATGCGAAAGTCTTTTAGGCATTAAAATTGACCCTTCCCTCACATGGCCAAACCAAATTGATGTGATCTGCTCAAAAATATCATCTGGACTATATCTACTATTAAAGATTAAAAAAATTCTAAATCTAGACTGCAGAAAATTATTCTATAATGGTTATATCTTGCCCCTAATTGATTATTGTTGTATAGTGTGGAGTAGTTGTAGCAGTGAGGGTTTAAAAAGGATATTAAAATTACAAAAGAGGGCTGCTAGATTAATACTAGAAACAGACCCATTCGCTCCTTCTGCACCCTTATTCAAACACTTAAACTGGATGACAGTTGAACAGAGAATAAAATATCATAAGTTAGTGATGACATTTAAGTGCATTAAATGTGATGCCCCATCATATCTTACTAACAAGTTTCATTATGTTTCAGACAGAAATCCATACCCCTTGAGAAATGCTGTTCAAGGAAACCTCATACTCCCTAAACCAAAAACAGAATTGTTCAAAAAATCTTTTATGTATTCTGGACCATTCTTGTGGAATAATTTGCCAATACCGTTAAAAAATATTACAAATGTTAATTCTTTCAAATACAAAATAACAGATCATTTATTGAAATCAACCTACTGTATCAATAATATAAAAAACTGATCATGTCATCATGTTTATTTTTTTCATCACATTTTATCAAGTTGTATTGAACATTATTATCATACTTGACTTTTTATACTAATGTATGCAATGTATATGTTTGCATTTTGTTTGATTTCTCATGTCGAGGGCTTCAGGGAAGATTAGTTATATAGCTAACTGTGTAACCCTCTTAAAATAAAGTATTGTTGTTGTTGTTGTTCTAGATAATGCTGGATACCAAAGAATGTTACAGAAAGCCTGAAAAACATGTATCTTGGTAGCTTAAAAACCAATTCCTTTAGTTCTTATGAATTAAATCAAGGAAAAACATGGATTACTGATATTATATGATCAGATCAGGAAAAAACTAATAGATAACATAGATTTGATTTGAGGAAATAGTTATTTTGAAAGTTCTTTTATAAGAAAGAAAAGACAATTTTAATACATTTTAGACAAACCATCTACAAAATTGATCCCTTAAATTCAGGATCAGCATGAGAAACACAATACATGTACATGTACTTAAAATAATTTAGCTTATGAAAGTTTAATTTGAGTAACATGTACCTACCCTCGTAATTATATAAATCTTGAAACACCATACTTCAAATATTTAATGTTATATAGTGTAATTTAACTTACATGGACTTCCCTCCGGGCTCCCCCTCATAAATATTATCATACATTCTACTTTTGTTTATATTTTTTGGTTGAATTAAAGCTAAGTCAATTCTTTATACATGGTACATGTAGGTAAAAGAAATATTACCTCAAGAAAAATGTTAAAGACATTTTCATATATTATATACATATATAAAACATATAAAACATGATCTATCTAAAAGTTCATGCAAATGAAATTTATTTTTATATTAACCTTTGCTATTAACTGTCTTCGTAACCCAATATTGCTGCAACAATTTTAACCTTCTAATGTCATGAAGTATTGAAATATGCCCAATAATAGCAATTAAACTGATACAAATTAGATATTTCTGTCAAGACCCTATAAATAGCTATTGGTAGGGCTGCTATTTAACGCAATTGTTTTGGCTATCTTTGTCAACGTTTCCAATTACCATGCAGAATTTTTCCAATATATGCAGCAGCGTTTGAAATGATTTGTGCATCTGCTGTTTACATAGCCGGTAATAAGGTTTGAATGTGTGGGCAGTAATGCATCTGCAGTGCATCAGGTATTCTATCATAGTATGCATAAAGGAAAACATTTGTGAATATGGTGACAAATTCAAGCACTTCAGAGATGGCACACTGCCCTGCAGTACCAGGAACAATCTTTTTCAGTCATTATATCATTGATCAGTCCTTGAACCCTACTTAAAACATGTATGATGTACATTTATGATCAATACAGTTTGGTTTGGTCAACTTCCAATAGGGGAAAACTACAATATATACATATTATAAGTTACATGTATACATGGTTTTGCTACTAACCCCTACTGATTTGTAGTAAATTCCATAGAGGATGAGGCCAAATGCTGAATCTCATATGGACTTTATTTATCCTCTATGGTCTGTAGGGGTCAGTAGTGAACCGTATTAGAATTTATCGCCCGATTGCACCAAATTGTAGAAAACTGAGGAGCTTAAGAAAATTATCCTTGATATGCATGAAATATATACCACTGGCATTAAGCAATGAACAATCAATCATCAACACTTACTCCCAAGCAACTATGATAATTGCTGGTGTTTTGACTTGTCTCATCATCTGTTTCCCCTTTAAATATTGAAGGTATTCCATCAAATTCCTCATATTTGCGATTAAAAAGAATCAATTTATATAGCTAACTGTGTCATGTGTGTAACCCTCTTAAAATAATGTATTGTTGTTGTTGTTTAAATACTTAATTTACTGATAATTCCTTATAAGAATTTGGAGCCTGCACTGTATTAAGCCCCTAATATCAGTACTATACCCCAAGGCTCTTGAACATCATCCATATTTCAGCTCTATACAATGTACCAGTATTATGTTTAGTACATGTATCACCAGTAGCAATAATAGAATTAGAACTGGCAACAGTCCAAGTCGTAAATAAAATTATTTCTTCATGGAGGAATTTACAATGTGTATCTGATACAGATAAAAAAAACTTGATGACTGTTTAATTTGAGTAGCAGCATGTTCAGTTTGACCTTAATATAACCTTTTGGACAAAAAGTGGACAAAGGAAATAGTATATATCTAGATTTTTCAATTTTGTAAATCACTCTGAAATTTGTTTTTAGTTTGAACTTCTAATCTTTGATAGTGACAATCCCTATCAGTTTTCTGTGGTTTTACTACTTTGCCAAATTAAGATAATAAAAAGAAAAAACCCACACAAACATATATTTGTACTTTAATTGTTTATTTAGTACATGTATGTATATTTATCAGACTTGACTTGCAAAAACTTGATATTGATGGTCATCAATGGTCATGGTAAGAAATGGTACAATTTAAATCAGCCCAGAACTAAGACCTTTTCGATGGGGGTAGCAAATTTTCTTAGGTGAGAAATTTAAGGGATGTCTGGCTTCCAAACTAAGTTTAGGGATGAGGAAATTTATCTCTGATTGTGTTTAATGATTCTGAAGGTGGTGCAATTTAACCCCTTGCAAACATGATGGGGCAATAGTACATGTATATACCACATTTTTGTAAAAGTTCCTTAAAGTTTTAATTCAATTTGTATATTTTTACAGGAAGATGATGATCGAGACTCAGGTACAGAATCGGACGAAGAAAACGAAGAGGATATTTTAGAAGCAGGTAAGAAAAGGGAAGATAATTTTGTATTTTATAGGAAAGGGGAGATCATATTTTATTATATAGGAAAGGGGAGATAATGTTGTATATAATAGGAAAGAGGAGATAATATTGTATAAAATAGGAAAGTGGAGATAATACTGTATAAAAAGGAAAGGGGAAATGATATTTTATATACAGTGTAACCTCAGTTATCTGACACTTTTGGGGACCAGAAAAAATGTCTGATCAAGCAGCGTGTCAGAATACTCAGGTTTTTTATCCAAGGATAATAATAATAATAGTAATAAATTCTTTATTTAAAGAGGGTAAACTCAGTTAGTTACAATAAACTAATCTTCCCTGAGGCCCTCACAGGCATATATTTTGGGATCAGAAAGATGTGTCGGTTGAAGCAGGATGTTGAAATAGTTGGGCGTCATATCAGATAGGTTACACTGTAATAGGAAAGAAACAGTCTGATAAAACCAGCCCCCACTACCCACTTGCGTTTGTAACTATTACAAACGCAGTTACAAACACAAGTAGTTATTAGGGGCTGCTTTTCATCTGACTGGGAAAGGAACAGCTTCTTTTCATTAATATTTACACTTTTTTAGCTGATTTTGCTCATAATAACCCTTTGAAGTCATGCAACAATCGCTTTCCAATTACCAGATTAAAATGTATTTATCTGTGATGCAATATTTGTGGGAACTTGTGTGACTTTAAATAATTCAAACAAATTTGCATACAGGTGTAAATATGTCTGTTGTTCACTTTATCTACACAATTTGTTTTTATCTCCATACTTTAAGTTATAGAATAAATTTAAATTAGTTTTAACTGCAGCTAAGTGAATTATATCATTTTTCACTGTCCTGGAGAGAGCAAAACTGTTAGCCTTATTGCCCAACCTACAGAGAAAATATATCATTTCTTTTCTTTCATTATGAAACTTTCACATACATTACATATTGCAAAGTGTTTAGCTTTCATATGTGTTCAATATTTTTACAAATATGTAGTTTATTTTGAGTGGGCAGTGATTCTGTTGAAATAACAATATACATTGTACACCTGAACTGTGGGTGTAAACTATGATTAAATGATACATTTTCTATAATCATTATGATAAATTTATGGTGTATATAAAATGTGATGTGGATGTCTTCCTTCCAACTTTTGTATCTGCTTCGAATTCTGTTCCTAAACTTTGTTTCTTTAACTTTATTTCTTGACTTTATATGATTTAGCGATTTGTACCAACAAACACAGAAATTCTTTCTTTTTTTCTTTTCATGTGCATTTTTCGTTAAATTTAAGTTGACAACAATGTGCAAATAGAGCATATACATTTTGCACTTTTTTGATACATAACATGCAATATATAACCCCAAAATATCATACATTTGTACAATGCTAATCATTTATAAACATTAGATATATATCAGAATTTAATGGTGAACTTTCTTAAAATTGGATGCAAAATGATTTACATAATGATGTTTTCTTAAATTGATTGATGTAACGAAATGAAGAAAATATAATGAATTACTTTATTCTGACAAACATTTTGACAAATAAAAGCTGTATTGACTTCTCTAATGAACATGCAATGCTTAATTGATTGCAGTCAGGTGTTATGTTTGTAAGTACAGCCATTAAATTAGACTTTATTATAAGAATTATGGGTAAAAGTCATTGTTGTAGGGCATTGATGTCAAGCCCACTTATCCCTCCTTTTCCTCAACAGACGGATATTGAATCTGAAATCAACATGTAAAGATAATGGTCCAAGCTCATGGTTGACAGAATTAAAGTGCTCTGACTTTTAATGAGCGGGGACAAAATGAAGCTGTGTGGCCTTAGGGCATTTTTCTAAAAAATCACATCTGTTATATATTTGTCATTCCGTATAAAGAATTGTATTGAGATTTTGTTAAAAATCAGTCGTTAACTGATTAAAAATTAATGTTCAATAACGGTTTTATTGTCTAGTATAAAATTACCTGACAAACAGGTTATTGAGTGAAAAGGGGAGGTAATGATGGCATGACACGCTAGGATTTGACCCCAGTCTTTGTCCTTGCTACTGACCGAAGTGATACAATGAACCTGCACAGTTATATCAATTAGCCGTATGATCAATACATTCTACAGCTATGCAGTCAATACACTTGTATGGTGATATCTTGGCCTGATAATAATTAAATGTGTCAGCAAAATTAACCTTCACAGTACTAGTCAGAACAAATTTTTCCGTCATAAAGAAATTCGTTAAAAATCAGTAAAAATTCTTGAATACTGATGTACATGTATACATGAACAGTGAACTTTGTTGATAATAATTAAAGGTGACAGCAAATTAACCTACACAGTTAGAAGAAATACATGTATACATGACCAGTTAAAACCCTGTTGATATCTTGGCCATATGATAATTAAATGTGTCAGCAAAATTAACCTCCACAGTCAGAACAAATTTTGCCCTCATATCTTAGGAAAGAAATCTTTTAAATTAGTAACAATTCTTGAATACATGTACATGTATGCATGAACAGTGAACTTTGTTGATAATAATTAAAGGTGTCAGCAAAATTAACCTTCACAGTTAGAAAATTTTTCGGCATACCTTATTGGGAAAGAATTCTTTTAAAATTAAAAAAGGAGAGAAAAATTGTTAAATACATAATACAGTGAACCCTGTCTTTATATGTACCCTTTAGACCAAAACATAATCAGAGAATACAGTTGTTTTGTTTACACATCTAAAATTACACATGTAAACAATGTAGTGAAAGTAACAGTACTTATAAATGTGATTTATAAAAATCTAATGTAAAAATCATTGCATATCTTGTAACAATATTCTCCTGGTTCTGCTCGATTCTGTTTTATTATGTTATATTTTGTTTTTTTGGACCAAAAAATGTATATCTAGTTCAAGTTTTGAAGTAAATTTTGATTCTTGTGTGAAGATCCATTCATTGTTGTTGATCAGGTTTCTCTTCAATATGCATTATGAATGTGTGCTTTAATCTAAGAGAAACAGTGCTAGCTTCTTATTATTTTCTTTTTCATGGTGTAAACAAAAATACTGAGGAGATTACTCACAACCTTTGTGACCTAGGACGTTAAAAATCTGATTAAGCATCTTGGTTTACTATAAAGTAGATATTACATACTCTCATAATCAAGTTATCAGTCTGATACATGTCCTATATGCAGGTAATATTTGCCATTTGACCCTTAATAATCAGCCATCAATCAATATACATGTATTACAACCAGTTGCATTGAGTGTGTAGGCAAAGGTAATATCTTTGGTTAGCTTGCTTACTAGCTAAACCATAAAGTCATTATTATTTCAAAGTAGTCTAGTCCTTACCTAATGACTTCACTGTTCAGCTAGCAAGCAAGCTTTTTAACCAAAGATATTGCCTTTACCAACACACTCAATGCAATCGGCTGTAATGTACAAATATATTTAGTAAAATGACATTTATTCAAATATTTTTGTTTTCAGATGAATTTAATAATAACAAATGTAGACGATCATTACCAATACCCGTAAACCAGAATTCAACAACAGTATGGGGGTCAACACATGAAATCAGTGAGCATAATTTGGACAGAATAAGTTGTACGTCTGACTACAACTTGGACAGTATTAGTTGTACGTCTGACTATGAAAGACAAAGTTTAGACTTTGAGCATCATAGCTCAGAAGAGGAATTAGAAATTCTTCACAAGGAATTCGTAGCGGAAAAACGAAAACGTTTACAACCAAATCGACATTGTGATAGTGCGTCAGACGAAGAAGTGAAAGAATTCATGTTACAACCTCAGCCCATCAATTTCAGCTCTTCCCCACCAAAAGTTGTTCACACACAAATTACTCCTGTAACAGTTATGACGATATCGTCACGGAAACGACATCGTCAAAATACTACCTCTGATTCTTCACCTATGGACTCTTCTCTTCATCGACCTTCTCTGGATTTTGAAAAAATGCAGGTACTAATGAAATTACATATAAGTAAATTTAGAATCTTGTTGGAGATCTTGCTCCCTAATATACTTCAAAGCCATACTGACTGGCGCCAGTGATGTTTCTTTGTCTTATTCTGCTTCAATTATATCTGTATCTATATTTGTTCTGCCAATATATGCACACCTTCAGTTTCAAGTTGAAATATCTAAGCGCCTGAATAGATAATAAAAGTCAGTACGTTATACAAATATGTCAATATACGCCTTCACTAGTATCACACATATAAAATTAAAGTCGTACTTAAAAAATCTATTTAGAAACTGATTTTATGTTTTATTGGTAAGACCTCATATATATGTATATGTGTAATACTAGTGATACTTTATAATAACATTTATAACAACATTCTCGTAAACAATTTGTTTATTTGAAAACAAGGCAATACATGGAACTTGTTACATTTTAATTTACAAAAAAATAACAACAAAAAAAGGTATTTTTATGGTGAAGAATTAAACTCATTAAAAGTCATTAAGTGACAACTGCCACCAGATTTTACAAGTTTGTTTTGGTTCTATATTTGTTTATAGATCTGATGTAATTTGAGGAATTATATTTAAGTCAGTTAAAACATGTATGTTTTACATATCCTGTCTATTTTTATTATTTTGTATTTTGTCTATGTATGGCCTTGGCTTATATAATTAATGAATTATCAAACGATAAAATCCCTGTTATTTTAAGGAGGTGACTGTTAACAATGTGGCATATTTGTTGCTTTTTAGAAAATGATAATAGAAACAATTATTATAACTTATAAGTCTTTTAATTTTGAGACTACACAAATTTGATGTTCAATAGGCAAAGTTAAAAACTCTGCAGCTTTTTTAACTGACTTTGCTAGCAAATATTTCTATCCATATGGTCATAGTCTTTTTTTTTTACTATTTGTATTTGTTTATTAGCTAAACTGTAGTTTTGGTTCTGAAAATGCATGTAATACTTGCCACTGGACATTAAGAAAACAATCAATCAATACTGTACTTAAAAGTGGGGCTAAAAAGTCCTCATGTACCATTGTCTATCAAAGAAGTTGATTTTCTCATTTTAGGATAGAATATTGTATTGATTTGATTTAAGCATTGCCTTGGTTTTCAAATTACTTTACCTCCCCCAAACAAAGAGAATGCAGGAAACATTCATTATTTAGATATGAATGTTTCCGTTCTCTTTGTTTGGAGGAGGTAAAGTGAGATAGGTACAAATTACAAGTAACTACCTCTTTATTTATGTAGATAAATAAATGTTGCCCTTGGGCCTCAAAGGAAGTTGATAAATTTAGAAGTATATGCAACGTCAGTTATAAATAACTGTAAAAGGCTTGAGTGGGTGGTATGTAAATGTTTGAATGACCTTGGCGAGATTTCTTTTACATACCATAAGATCAGCAACAAACTTTGATAGATATCCTTATGTAGGAGTATTAATTTAGTACACAATACCTTCTTATTGGATATTATTGATTCCAAACTTGAATCATTGCCAGTTTTTACATTAGTCAATTCTCAGCTCTAATTTACAGATTTTTTTCCTAGGCAGTTGTCAATACTTGAGAACCAGTGACATCCGTTTTATCACTTGCTTTGTCCATCATTGGAGATAAAAGTCTCCGGTCATTATGTCTTAATTAAAGGCAGTGTGTCACCTGAAGGCAGCCTGACTCTGTTACTATAAATAGATTTCTTTGTTGTGTCACAGTAGATGACATTTTTTTATTTGGGGGATAAAGAAAATATTGGTTAAAATTGACTTGCACATTATCTTTTTATGGGATATTCATTTACTCTAATATGTATATATATATGTAGTTGTTAGATTTAACCATTTTTTTTTCAAATGCACATTTTATTCAGTTCTGGAAGGTCTTGCTGCTATATCTTACCAAAAAGAAGAGTTCTCTGACTTCCAATATAAAAAAGAAGATGTGGTATGATTGCCAATGAGACAACTATCCACAAAAGACCAAAATGACACAGACATTAACAACTATAGATCACCGTACGGCCTTCAACAATGAGCAAAGCCCATACCGCATAGTCAGGTATAAAAGGCCCCGCCTCTATTTTGTTAAGTTTGATGTGTTTAATCAGTAACTTGAGAATAAGAACGGAAAAACTATGTCTTTTTTTTTAAATTTTGTCTAGGGATTTGGATTAGTTAGCATGCCTCTCTCTGCAATCAGCTACATTTAAAAAATAAAAACATAAAAAAAGTATGAAAGTCCGCTTTGATCTTCTATGGTGGTCTTTATAAAGAAGGATGATTTCTCCAGCCTTTGGGAAATAGTTATATCACATTTATAAATTACAAATAATCTTAATTGTTTCCTGTACAAAACAAAAAAGTAACTCAATATTTCTTACATTTCTCAAATAGTTATGTTTATTTTGCTGATATAGTATAGATTATTACTTTACTTTGTAAACAAAAAAATGAAATATTTAGTTTGCTGTACATGTACATTGTTCTATGTAAAAATGAAAAAAAGACAGCCACGTTTTCTTTCACTTATAAAACAAGTATATATATCTAAGCTAACAAAGTGTAAAATACTCGTAATAAAAAATATAGGGCATACATGTACTACTCAAGATATCGAGTATTTTACACTTTGTGACACTGACTGCTTCATAGATGTAGAAAGGGATAAACTGTTTCAACCCGGTTTGTCTGCATGTCCCTCAGTGAAGAGTTTGGCAGATCTTCTTTTCTTCAGCCTTCCTGTTGACCGAATGCTGAATGTGGGTATAAGTAGTGAGCAATCGCTCACAGTATTGCTCGCAGTTCTTCTTCTTAAGTGTTGTGTGAAACTTGGTGATTAAGGGAGATAACACTCTGAATTTGGACCGTTTCATATAATATGCATTGAATTAATATATATATTAGAGTAAAGAGAGATATTAATTTCAGAGTGTATCCTCTACGATCACTAGACTAACATTCACTGTGTAAAATCACTACAATTGACATGTAATGAATAATTTGATCAACTTTTGCGTTTTGTATTTCAACTTTCCCAAGGTTGCAATCTAATGTTGTTGCTAGAATTAGAAACTCTACCGGTTTTAATATCTTTAATATCTTTGAACATGCCTTATTAAGTCCTTGGCATTGGGAACACAGCCGGTAAAATTGCAGTTGAAGTGGTTCTTTAATTTTTTCTATGTTTGATGTATGGCTTTCCTGGGTAAAATAAAAATTGATTTTTCTGTTTCGAAATAGTTTTATTATCAAACATTGTTCCAAGATTGATTGATTAAGACTAGTTAATCTTTTCAACGAGTTTATGTCCTTCTGACCTTTTTTGTAGAGGAAGCAAAAGAAGTCTTAAAAATTCTATTCTTGATGGTTCGGTAAACAATCGAAAAAAATCAGAATGTCTTATTGTAAATATAGAATTATATCAGCTTATATCAATAAGTGCAGAAACATGTCAAAGATACTACCGTAGGCTTATAATTTGTTACGCCAAAAACAGGTTCTGTCTGCATTAGACTCATCAATGGCTTTGAATCAAAATAGTTTGAGGTCAAAATCAATATGTACATTCTCATCATGTTTAAGGAAGTTTTATTTCAATTATAATGAAATTAATTGTGGTCTTAAAGGAAAGTAGTTGCGGACTGTTATTCTAATGGTCTTTCTGAAATGTTTGTAATTTGCAGACTCTATTGTTTGTGAAAGTCAGAATAAACTCATCATAGATACCAGGACTAAATTTAGTATATACGCCAGACGCGCATTTCGTCTACAAAAGACTCATCAGTGACCCTCGAATCTAAAAAAGTTAAAAAGGCCAAATAAAGTACGAAGTTGAAGAGCATTGAGAACCAAAATTCCTAAAAGTTTTGCCAAATACAGCTAAGGTGATCTATGCCTGAGGTAGAAAAGCCTTAGTAATTCAAAAAATTCAAAAATTTGTAAATAGTAAATTTATAAATATAACCATATCAATGACAATTCATGTCAGCACAAAAAGTGCAGACTACTGGGCTTGCGACTGGGCTTGTAAAAGTCAGAAATGAGCACAGGGCCACAGGGCTTAATTTCCATAGCTAATGTTGAGGTTATTATATGCAATTTGTTGAGATTTTAATGTTTTCATGGGTTGTTTTCTCATTGTTATATACCCCAGCTGGTCTATTGTTTTTCACAATGATCTGGTTGATATTGATTTTCTTCCCAAATTTGGACCAAAAATGACAAGTCAAATTGAAAAATCAGTGGAAGGCCAACATGAGTTTTAATGATTTATACATGATGCTATTTCCAGAAGAAATAATATTTTCTATTAAATATGAAAGTCATAATACTCTGATAATTAATATATTGTTATATGTCTATATACACATTAATTTCATGGCCTGTACAATGTACAAACATTGAAAGAGGCCATATATATTAGCAATGCAAAATATGACTTCTTTTTCAGTTGTTAAATTTTTATCTTCAGAAAAATGCAGTTAAAAAACAGTGTACTCATGGCTTAGGTAGAGCAAAAATTGTTAAGATCAAGGTAAGTTCAATATGTCTGTAGTCAAATTATTACGAAACCAAAGAGTATGCATTTCCATTAATCCTGGCTATGTTCAACAGAATGAACAAAAATGATGTTTTGCTCTCTGCATGTACATGTATGTGTACTGACTCTTTGTTGCTGTGGGTTCAACAGAGCTAATTCACCTGAGACATAGATTGCATGTACTGTGACTATGGTCAAAGACAAAATCTCAGAGTATTATGTACAAAATGGAACAATTTATATGTAACAGAATGTATTACACACATGGAAAAAGTTGTGTTGAAATGATCGCAACTTTTTTAAAACATAAAATTCATGTCTATATCATATGGATTCCACATGAAAATATTCATGCTTTATAAAAAAAAAATTATTCTTTTTTATATGATCATCAAAGTAAGAAAAATCTATATTCAGTTCACAATGATGTAAACATCAGTACTTTAAACCTTTGAAATGCAATAACTGAAAAAAAAACTACCATAAAAAACAGGCAACGTTGTGTCTTCTCTTTATATTGATGTTTGATTGAAGATACTATATATATATATATATCATGTATATTACGCTATTGTTTTTGACTTTGGACATGAAAATTGAATTGATAGGTTGTTGAAAAAAAAGAAAATATATTGGTATGGTATATAAAGGGATTTTTTAATATTAAGTTATTCTAGATCTATCTTTGATCATTTAGCTGAAGAATGTTGAACACTTGTATGGTAATATGGGCAGGTTCGGTTTGTTTTTTAAATGTCTTGTTTGTATGATTTATACGATAATTAAGTTTTATGGATGGTTTCGTCGGAGTGTAGAAGAACTTGGTCATTGAACTTATTCACCTACCGTGGAGGGCAACGTCGAAGTCAACGTCGAAGTCAACAAATACTTGTATCTAACGGTACTTTAAAATGACAAATACATCGTGGAATATTAATATAAATCAATTGGGGAAAGGAAACAAACATACTTTGGGTATAATATCGGGAAATGGTGTGAAAGGAACTGAAATAAGTGTTTTTTTTCATTTCATACTTGTTTAACAAATTTGTCAAATAAGCAAAAAATAAAATTTAAAAAAAATCTCCATCAAGTTCATAACAATGAAAATTAAACTAATTTGACATGAGTTTGTTTTCAGATTGTTGTATGAAGTTATGAACAATGAAATGCTTAGTAGGAAAGAGGGCTATTGTTTAAAAAAAAAATCAAATGTGAAAATATGAAATTTATGTTTTCTAGTAGAAGGAGGTTGCAGTATAATATCTTTGCATAGACAATTCTGTGAGTGTCTTTAAAGAATAAAATATTAAATGGCAGTTGCCTTGGATGACGTTTAGTAATCACAATATTTGTTGGCAGGAGATTTTGAATACATGTATTATTAGGAAGAAAGTATAAAATTGAATATTAACATCAGTAATTGAATCCCATTGTTCACTAGAAAAATCCATTGGGATTTTCATGATGAGAAAATACTGTATAAACGTACATATTCAAGATGTCACAAATGGAAAAAAAAAACGTAGACAAATAAAAATGGTCAATATGTAATACTTAATGTTTTGAAACATGCTTTGAATTTTAATTGGATGACATATGTCGGTGACATGCCAGAGGGTAAAAATAACTGGAAAATTTCTATAGAGTTATGCAAGTGTAAGAATTAATCTTTGATGCTAGTTCAACAAATATAAAAAGAGGAAAAATGTTTTATTAATACGATTTTTAACTTACAAATATTTTATTAAAAAATTGTTCATACATGTAAATAGATTAGTGTTATATTGATTAATTAGAGTAAAGCGAGTGTAAAATTTCATTTTTGATGCCAGTTCAACAAATATAAATAGGAAAATGGTTTATTGATATGATTATTAACTTACAAATATTATATTAAAGAATTGTTCATACATGTAAATAGATTACAATTATATTGATTTAAAGTATTGTTCATGAGTTTACAGAGAACTGCACAGCTTAAGTCATCTTCCACCTGCCTACTTAGGCAGTGAACTTCTGCTCGATCAAAAGTTTACTCAGATTTTGGTAAAACATTTGAATACTTAACTTATTCTTCCTATGTGCAACTTTGATGATGCAAGAAAAAATAAGTAAAAATCATATTATTCCCGAAATGTCCAAATTTTTCCCATAACAGGGGGGGTGAAGGGCACCCCAATGCTCCCTTAATTTATCTATGGGTTTTTAAAACATGAAGAAGATAGGAGAGTTTTCTCTTTTATAAACACCATCCAGACCTTCATGATAGTATCACCCAATAATTACCAGCATTCACTGTGAAAATTCACTACCAAGAGTGAGTCAGTGAGTGACCTTTAAAGAAATGACCTTGTGTGGAATGTATTCCAATAAAGACCATGTTGGTGTTAATTTTACTGGCATCAGATATTTAGCCTTCATGGCAGTTTGTTTTATTAGTAAGAGAAGTATAGCTGTCTTTCACGAAAAAAAAATCTTGATCTCTGGTAAAATTGTTCTGCCAAAGGTGAAAGTAAAAAAAATATGTACCCGTACATGTCAATTCAAAACATTCATTATGTTAGATGGTTTATCAATACTTTTATATATGAATTACATAGAAAAAATAATTTGAACTCCCATTGCTGTTGAGAAACAATTATTTTAGTGCTCATAAAAAAAATAGAAATTATCACTCAAGTTGTCTCAATGCAAGACCCCTTCTCTCACAGACATCAAATTGGTGCCATGAAAATTGTGAAGAAATAAAGAGTAGTGCGAAACAAAAGACGTGTAGGCATGTGCTGTTAAATGTATTTAAAGACTCCTTTAAATTTGTTTTCATTTATAATAAAACCCTTGGAACGTTATTAAAATTTCTACATGAAATTTTAATTTAAATTGTTTACCGACACAGCAGTATAAGATTGTGTGGGTTTACCCTTGTCAGTCAAGTATTTCAAGAGAAGATTAATATCGTAAAAATAAACGGACCTTTATCGCACAAATAGTGTTAAGAGTTTTTGTTTTACATATATTGATACAATGTATGTGCTACTCAGTGATATCAAATAGTTAAGAATTAACCTTTGTCCCTCTTGACAGTGGACTGATAGAAAATATGGGGTATATACATGTATGTCAATGACACACACTGTCACACACAAAAGAAAACATCATTTTGGGGTTGTCATACTTTCTTGTTGCTTTTTCTGCCCTTTCAGATTGCCAAGCTGGTTAAATATAGCTCTGTGTTGAAGACCTATAATGGTTTACTTTTACAAATTTAGACTTGGATGGAGAATTGTCTCATTGGCACTCATACCACATTTTCTTATATGTATTGGCCAATCAACAGTTACATTGCTTATTTTGAAGACTTCTGTTTGAAAGATAAAAAGAAAACAAAAGACCATGCATGTTTATTACCTAGTTGGAATTGTTAAGTTAGAGTTCAAACCAATTTTGGCGTATGTGGTTCCACTGTGGAAAAAGCATTTTTGCAGGTCATATTCTAAGCCTTTTGACACATTTAAAAGCAGAAACCAGTCTTAATATTGGCCATTGAGTGGTAGTCATGAGGAATTGTTGAATTTACATGTTAAATGGAATTTGAAACTTTTCATGTCAGCTTAACAGGTTTAAGTTTCAACATTTCTGCATAATTGTACATTAAGTCTGAAATGAATACATTGTTTTGTAGTATGCATTTGATAGGGACTCCCAAAGTACCTGTATGCAAAAATCTTACAAAGAATTATTTGTTTGAAAAATGTACATGGTTAGCAGAGAGAGAGATTTATAAAGATGAGAAGATGGAGAGAGTGAAAGATTACATACATGTACATGTATATAGTATAGGTTTATACAGTGT
This sequence comes from Mytilus galloprovincialis, assembly GCF_965363235.1. Lineage (NCBI taxonomy): Eukaryota > Metazoa > Mollusca > Bivalvia > Mytilida > Mytilidae > Mytilus > Mytilus galloprovincialis. The sequence goes on from NC_134840.1 coordinate 93,753,667, forward strand.
ATATATATTAGACCTTAATGCAGTGAACAGATTAACTACATGTACATGTATCCTGGGGATAGAAAGATCAAGGTACATGTAATTATAGAATTGAGTATGTTTAAAGCATACATGTTAACACCAGTATACATTAGAAGAAACCCTTTCATACCAATACATCTACATTTGGAGAGAGAGAGAAATTAAGATATCAGTCCATGTCATGAATGTAGAGGAGACCCTTTCATACCAATACATGTGTACTTGGAGAGAGAGATTTAGATACCAGTCCATGTAGTGAATGTAGAGGAGACCCTTTCATACCAATACATGTGTACTTGGAGAGAGAGATTTAGATACCAGTTCATGTGTGGATTATAGCATGTCACTCAATAATAATAGATTGTTTAAGTATTAGACACTTTTACCCCACAGATTTTCTCTATATTGATCATATTATTCTTTGCTTTGTTTAGAACCAGAGATCATTCTTACTTTTACTTATGGTACATGGTTATATAAATATTTTCTAATCTCCTTTAGACCTTGGGTCAATATATAAAAAAATATCAGGTGTTTGTTTACATTCGGTAAAAGATAGTTGGAAATTTTCCCATGTCACCTTGATCGGACTGATACCTTAACTGATACCAGTTTGATAATGTCCGATATGGATTCAATCAGTGAAGTGGTTTATGGAGTGCAGTTAGGATTAGAATTTTTGATAAAATTCAATAATTTGATAAAAATTTAATGTTACAGTAGTGAGATAAAAACATGATGTAGTATTTAAATAAGATGGTGACCTAATTTCTTATAAGTATTGATAAAATTCAGTACTTTCCTTTATCTATTCTTGGTCTCAAGTTTTTTACTTTTGTTGCATCATGTTTAGGACACCTTTTATTGACTGTATTCTATATTTGCAGAAAAATATGATAAAAATGATAAACTTTATGCAAATTATCTTTAGACAAACCTATAAAAAAAACCCAGTAATATGATAAAAATATTGAATTGGTTGCCAGATGAAGATTATCAATTTATACAATTATATTATTGACAGTCATACATATACATGTACATATCATGTATTTCAAGTTTTTAGAAAATCGAATTCAGAAAAAATGTTTTTGTTTTTAAGTTCAATAGTTTGGTATAATTCAATATGCATTGTTGCAGTTGAAAGATGAGATGATTATTTCAATGCATTTAAATTACCTCATTACCAAATTTTTTCAATATTTTGATAAAATTCAATTTTCCTAATGATTATTTAAGACTGTAAAAATCCTCTTAATTGATAAAAGTATCCGGTTTGTTTGAAAAGTTTACACAATTTGAATCATTTAATATGTGCTGTGTAAAAGAGAAACAGCATGATTTGTATAGATTTATGAAATTTATGACAGTTGCATCGGCAGTTTTTTGTTCCTTCCATTTAGGCTTGCTGTTTCTGGCCTTGGTGGTGTCAAAACTTATTTAAGTTTGTAATTTTGTCAATTTGAAAGGGAACCACTAATGGTAAATTAAGTCAATGATATCTTGTAGGGCAGTTTTACATAACTAATCATGGCACATCACATTACCATTAAGATTAATGGGGCCCTAATGACTGAAACTTTAATATGTTTTGCAGGCCTAGGTGAGGCATATGTCTGTGTCAACAGTTAACCAATTTCAAATATTCTTTAAGGTGATAGACCGAGATTGCACTTGTATGCAGTGTTTGCCAATAATGGTAAAGGGATTCCAAATTTAGAAGGGGAGGAATTTTATTTGATGTTTGATATCAAGGTCATAGGTTAAATCATCTGATTGGGTGCTTATAGCTTTTGTGGTGCACCATATGCTTCTATTCTTGACAATACAATAATGCATATGTGTAATTTACAAAATCCTATTTTTAGACCCTTATTTGATTTGATTGATATAATTTAACTATTGGTAATAATTTAAAAGGATCTTTTGTATATATATATGTCATTGCGAAATGTACAATTTGAGAAAAAAGAAAAATAATTATCATATGGAGACAATAAATAGAATGATATACATTTAGTAATTATACTACATGTCAAGTCTATCTGTACTGTTTGATATAATTAAATAAGAGGAGAGAATAAGTTCTATATCTAACATTAACCTATGATTATTTTCTAGTAAAACATGTTCTGTACCTTTCCAGTGGTGTTACATTGACAATAATAGCAATGGCTGTAATTAGATTTTTTTTCTAGATTTGTCTGAATTGTACTGTTATTATTATTTGTCACGGTAGTATCTTACACTTTGACTCCTCTGGGGACAGATAATTTTATACAGAAATATTTTTTAATCTTCTCCTGTGCAAGTAACAATAGCGGACAGAAACTGTTATCAACGGAAATTAATGACAGCTTGGTTCAAGCAGCCTTCAGGCTAGGAAGGTATATGAATAATGAAACTCCTGATTTTGGCTTTGTAAAACTGCATAGTAATCGTCAGTCATTAATTTCATATAAAGTCGTCAGTGTATAGGGGCCTACTTTAATTAGAATGTAAATTGCAGTTTGCTGAGTATCTGCAGCTGTCCCTAGGTTCAATAGTCTTCTGTTTCCATACTATTGTTATTAATTGTATAATGTACGATGGTCCCAGAGGATCGCTTTTGTCACTAATTGTGTAATGTATTATGGTCTCAGCAGTCGACACTTTTGTTACCACTGTAACTTTAGTTATGTATGACAACACTTTAATGTATTTATCACCCTATAGTACTATTACAAATCTATTCTTCAAAAAATGCAATAAAAATCAGAATATTAAATGAAGCACTTGAAAACTTTTAACTTTAATATCACCTTTATATAAATAGTCCTGCTTTCAAAATAGTACTATCGTAGCGTGAAATCAAATACCTTATCCAAATAACGTTTCACATTGCCATCGGCCTTTTATCTAGACTTCAAACTATTATTACGTTATTTCCATATTCAGTAGATAAATTAAAAAACAACTTGTCGGTGAACTTTTAGAAATATTTCGAAAACAAGAAAGTTATGTATAGAAGTATGGGCTAAATAAGAGAACTACGTTTTATATCGGTTTACAAATATTTAGATAAGTTTACTATAGCATTGTTACACTATTTGATAGAAAGCCAAGTTTAGTAGGATAAATGCCAAGGCTGAAGGAAAGGCTGATTCAACAATTACAAAAATATTATTTTATCTTTCTCTGAATGTTAAGGTTAGATAATTCCATTTCAAAACTATTATTTATAGTTTTGTTGTTTACATGTGCAACAGGTATTTGTTTGAAATTCTTGAAATCTTCATTTCATTCGGTTCCTGCATGAGAATTGTGCAGCTATCATGTTTAGAATTTTCGGCCAAATGAAAAACAAGTCAAATGGTGCGAAAATGTGCTCTTTTGCATGCAAACCAAACATATACTATTAAAATGTTGTGGAATATTAGTTCTTACAAGAATAATACACTCTAACCATCGAAATAGTATTTTTTTCCTTGCCAATTAACATGATTAATGAAACAAGAATTTGTTTAGAATGGATGAGCTCCTATATGTAAATTTCTCACTTCACGGAAAGTACAGTAGGCTTATTTATAAAGCTAGCTGAGCATGTAGCACAATATGTTTCTTTTTTTCACAAACTAAATGTTATTGCATTTGAGATTTTTTTTGATAACACATTCCCTAATTCAAAGGATAAATACATTTGTTTTCTTTGTTTTTTTCTGATGAACTGAACAAACCAATATTGTAGCCTTTGTAAAGTAGTATTAATTGTATTTTCCTTTTCAGTCAAGCAAGCATATGAAACAAATGGTCTTTTTTAATCAAGACATCTTGTTCCAAGGGTAATATCCATAAGGTTGCCAGGATGATAATATCAATATAAAAAACCCAATGGTGTAGAATTTAATCTACGTTCGTGCAAGTCCTTGCCAGTTGTATTAGCTCTAAATCTCTTTTTTTCTAAATGAAGCAGGCCAGCCGAACAAAATAAAGTTCTTTTTCAATAAGGAAGATCTATTGGAATAGTTAATACTCTTTGTCATTTAACCAGTAAAGGGAAAAACCAATGATGTATATTCTGATCTGTTCCTGATCGGTAATACTAATTATGTTTTGCTTGGTCAATGAAGTCATTTATAAGACAGTGAAAAAAAATCGTTGCTATTAGCCATTTGTACTCAGAGTGTTAGATTAAAACTTGTGTTATAGAATCTGATAGTTTTTTTGCCAGTGACAATTTTAGGCAGGTTATAATATGCATTATCAGGAATAGTCATCAATGAAGGGGGCAACCTCAGTAAACAATATTGCTATGAAAATGATCAGGTGATGGTTAAGACTGCCTTTAGGTGTGAAAAGGGTAGGCAAAACGTAATTTAAGATCAAAATGAGATTTGCATATTTATACCTTGTACTTTATATTTGAATGTATGTCCTCCTCCTCTTTATGAATGTATATTCAATCTTCAATCACCTGATTTATTTTTGTTTTGAATATTTCTTTAATAAAATTCATATCTCCTCTAAGCCATTTTTGGGCTTTCAAAAAGTGTTTTATCATCAACTATAGATCTAGTAGCAAATATTTCATGCCTATATCACAGTGTAGATACTATTCTGTACGCTATCCGGAAGTCGCGATTTTCGAAGCGAGAACTTTTTTGATCACATTTTAAATTTGATGGATATACTGAATTAAACGGAAAGTTGATCATCTGAACATTGCTTAATGATTAAATCAGCGACATCAATATTCTCAAATGGTTTAGAAATAAATTCAGCACATTCATTATTCGTATCTTTGCCTTAATCAAGAGATTTTCAAGTGCATCACTAAGGAAAATCAGTCGGTGAACCTAAAAACAAGATTTTTACCGTCTTAGTGTACAAATTAATTTATGAACCAGACTTAATTAACTTAATGAAGTAGATTTCAAGTGGGGGTAAAAGTTTCAACCAGATCTTTGAAGCCAGAAATAAGAAATTTACACTTGTTTGAATTTCTCACTGTACGATCAGTCTCGCTTGTATATTTTGAAACTGTATGATCAGTCTTTATTTCACTGTATTCTAGTGGTGATTTCAAAATTATATACGATACATTAGAAGGTGGCATTTTTCTAAATAACACAAATATATTTCAATAAATTCACATCCTAAAAACTTATGAAACATGTTTTAGCTGGATAGGATGTACTCGACTTACTACATGAAGTATAAGGATGTTTAAATGTTGCTAAAATAAAAAGTAGGTTTGTTTTATATATAAGTTTCAGAAATGTCCTCCGTTATACTTAAAATTGTACAAACACACAGATTTAATTGTTATATAAAGATGCATGTATTTACACACATTCGAGGCCGTACTGGAGCCTATAATTGATCACAGTTCCTTCAATTTGTTTTGGATTTAGAGCTGTCTCTTTGATACTCTATTGTACTTCTGTTCCACATTTCTTCTTAACAGGTGACAACAGTTCCGAAGAAATATTACATACATTAAGTGAGTGCTTCACATTGTGGAATTGTGATTGTATTGTCCTTCTTAAGAGAGTTCGCTTCTCAGTTTCAAAGTAATTAACTTTTCAAATCACTAGTTTATATTGATAGGGGATTAATATAGGAATCCAAAGAGCAAAAAAATATATAGGTCACCGTGCTTGTTTCGATATATTAGCCATTGAAATTTTTGCCGGAAAATGTTCTCTCTTGACTTTTCATATAGCTTTATCATTAACAAGTTTATGTCCCCAAAAACTATTTAAGGAATGACTGTAATATTTTTCTGTCTATGAAGAAATAACATAAAAAATATGGTGCACACTGAATAACGCGCGTTACCAAATTTTGAAAACATGACAAGCGAGCTTCCTTAATTTCAGCAGGTATCAGTTTAAAGGTTTTTGTTCGGACATCTGTAATAGACGGAGAAACACGTGTTGCAACTTTCAACTTTAATTCTTTCGAATCATGAAAACTTGACATTGGATTATCCTGAAAAAAAAATTTCTTTCGTTTACTTGAATGCATTACAGTATTTATATTGATTTGAATTTAACATGTACATTTCATAAACAATTTTCAAATAACAAAGTCAGTGGACTAGATATTAATGGTTGCCTCCCGTTCACCCCATCCCAAAGTTTTTCTCAGGGTCGACTTATACCAACTTTTAGCCTGAATGGTTCTATAATGGGGCAGATGTAAATGAAAAATGAAGATAAAAAAAACATAGCTGACTCCCAAGGAAAATCAAAACAAGAGCCTTTCAGAAGAAGCAATCCAGATTTTTTTAAATTTATTTATATCTTGCATTTTTCAATCTTTCAAGAACCATCTTTCTTGAACGGTGAATGTGAAAATCATCAATATCATACCTGACCTCCGTGTTATCATCAGTAACAACATATTAAAGTTTGAAAAGTTGAATGATTGAACGATTCACGAGTTAACGCATGGACACGACTGGAAACACCATTTTTAAATCTTTCAAGAAGCATACCTCATGATCAGAAACAGTAAAAATCGTCAATATATCAAATTGATCTCCATTTTGGCATCAGTAACGACAAATTAATATTATTAAAAGCTTTGATTAAACGGTTCATGAGTAAAGGGCATGGACAATGTTTGGCAGCATTCTAACATCTTCAAAATAATATAAATAAGAAGATGCGGTATGAGACAATTCTCAATCCAAGTTCCAATTTATTTTAAAATTTTAGTACAGTGGGTTTAACCGTTTTAATGGTCGCACCAACCTTCAACATACCTACCGATTTTTCTGTGGAAAATTCTGTTAAAAAGGGTAAAAGTGTATAAGCTAAGTATTATTATTTTCACAAGTTGCCACGCAATTAATAAATGCAATCAATACAATGACATATATGGATTAACCCAGAAATTGCTTTAAGTAAACTGATAAAATCCGTTTCATTTTAAATTCATTCGTTATTGATACATGTAATCATTTCTGTAAACTTACCCAAATTATATCACATGAATTATCCCCCTCAACGGCGGACGGTGTAAATAGCCTTTAAAAATGTAATAGCTAAACAGATAACTGCAACAATATACTATTACAAAGTCCACAAGCGAACCATGTATTGCTTTTTAGGCATTTGATTTTAAATAAGACTGACGGAACAAAAAACAATTATTTTGCCGTCTGCAAAAATCATCAGAAATATATTTGTATTGTCTGATGAAAAAAATTATACGTTATAGTTCCCTGGACAGTTCATAATATCACATAGACACGTATATACCCTCAAATTGCCGTTGTTGGTTTTTTTAAAATCATGACTGGTCATACAGTCAAAAAATCTGAAATCGCTTCTAGAATACAGTCAGTTCTAGACTGATCGTACAGTAATATATTTTGGGATCCTCAAGGAAAACATATTTTTTAGGGGAAATACGAATATTCTACTTAAATACGAAAAGAATATTGAAACAGCATATATTTAACTGTAAACTGATGCAAATATTTGCAATTAAAGATTATTTGCTTTGTACTACGAGAGCAAAATTGTCCATCGATTTCACTTTTTTCTATCAAGTTGGTGTGATGCACACGTATATTTTATGTTCTAATGCATGTTTTTGTTACAGTTACTCATTTTTATGATGCTATACATACCTTGAAGACCTTCAAAAGACTTTATAGATATAGGAGTAAACAAATGATGAGAAAAGTCACCGTAGGCAAAACCGTTCTGTTAGTCAGTTGGAAATTATCGCTTCGAAAATCGCGACTTCCGGATAGCGTACAGAATAGTATCTACACTGTGTATATGTTTAAGGATGATTTGGCAAAGTACTGTAAAAGTTGCTTTTACCCTTAGTATCATAATCATCACTGGTAGAGCCAGAAACTGGCAATGATAATGATGGTGTACATGATAGTACCATCCTGAAACAGATTGACCCGATTGTATATTTACACTAGGAATAGCTATTCATATAATTTGATGTTGTACACAGATATTTGTTTGTTTTCTATAAACAATCAACAGATCTTTTTCATTGACCACCCAGAATAAAATTATCTGGCTTTCAACTGGTATATTATCGTAGTACTGACCATAGAGATAACTGACCACAGAGATAAACCCTGGTATTTTGGCTAAATGAATGCTTTAGTTTTGTCAGTCATGAATCAATAGTCTTGTATGTATAGATATAGATGGTCAGAAAGATTTTGGCAGAAAATTGGAATATTGATGAACTGGCTAATATTATTGACATGAGATTAGGTTTTGATAAATTAAACTTAGCACCTTTATATTGACCAAAGCATTATATTGCCATTGACCACAAGTGTAAAATTGGTTAATGACTTTGGTAAATGTTGGTGAAGAATTATGGCCAACATCAAAGTAGTCCAGTTTATTTTCAAAATGTTTGACCACATGTGTAGAAAAAGTTAATGGCATAATTTGGTCTTAAAATACATTTGATAGAGTTTTATTTCAATGTTTGACAAGTGTAGAAATTAAAAAACAAGTTAATGACCTTGATTTGAAATTATGGCCAGTCTCATTGTTTTCTTTAAAGATTGCATTTTTTTTTTTGGTCTATCAAAAATTTTTAAAAATCATTGACCACACTGACAAAATTGTCTTGTATCCTCATAATCCATTCCCTTTTAAACTTATAAAGTGGATTTAAATTAATTTTTTACTTGTTCATTTCTATCCACTGTTTTCAACGCCCTTTAAAAGACTCTGAATTGTCTTTACTACTGGACACTGGATTTGCAGTTATCAGTAAAATAATCATGTTATATAACTTAATCCTACAAAAGATGTAGAAATAATGCTGTAATCCTCCCTTCTAAAATTGATAGGCAGTTTCATTATTTCCAGTAACAAAATATAGCTAGCTTAGATTAGATGGTCAAGGATATTTAGTCTGAGGGTCAGTTCATAGTATTAATGGACAAGATAAATAAAGACTGCTTATTCTACAAGAAATGATTCAGATGGTCTAGTCAGTTTTGTAAATTGGTTGTCTGACTATCAGGGCTACAAGTCATCCCTTTGGCAGATATAAGCTTTCTTGATAGATTCGCAAGTTATTATCAAACTTATTTTTAGGACTAAGGTAGCGTATCTTAGTTGTTAATATCATGGTTTATGAAATTAAATAGATGAATGTTAAAATATGGTACATCAAGCAATCTTTCAACTATATATTAAAGGATTAAACATGTTGATTTAATATAATATTATCCATGCTTAATATTAAACATATATCAACATGGGGAGTCAGATTTTCTGGATGCTTGCACAATAAGTAACTATTGAAGGTGGTACGTGGTACTTTTAAATTAGTTTTCTACAATACAATGTACATGATTTTACCATGTAGATTTAGAAAGTTTTATTGAGGGTATTCAAAGAATATTTAGAAAAACCCCTTCTTCAAACTAGACAAGAACATCTCCTCACATAAGATGCCATTTTTGTATAGTGGTTGTAATATAAGGGTGTAGGGTGAAGCTATAGGGTGTGTGAATTTAGAAACATGAAAATGAATTGTGTGTAATTTCAAAATGGATGGAAGAAACTATTTAATGTTGGCCCAAATAGTATATGCATTCTTATATGTTTGTATTTATTTAAATAATGATATATTATAACCGATTTTTATTCTAAAAACATGTGAGATTATATATCAAACTTATTTTTAAAAAAGTCCAAATGTTTTATCAACCCTCCACAGAGATGTAAATATTTTGATCCTGCACATATTGTGATGGTGCAATCATTATTTAAAATTTACAATCATATCAAATTGAAATGCTAAAGTGCATAAAATTGAAATCATAACATGCATCAAATTGACATTATAACGTGCATCAAATTGAAGTTATAACATGCATCAAATTGAAAAGATAACATGCATCAAATTGAAAAGATAACATGCATCAAATTGAAATGATAACGTGCATTAAATTGTAATGAAAGCATGCATCAAATTGTAGGGATTACTAGACATGTATAATTACTGTAACATGCACAAGTATGGAACGCCGTTACTGCCTCATGTTAAAAACTTTCATTATATGATGGTACTTTGACATTATACGATGGTACTTTGACATTATACGATGGTACTTTGACATTATACGATGGTACTTTGACATTATATGATGGTACTTTGACATTATACGATGGTACTTTGACATTATACGATGATACTTTGACATTATATGATGGTACTTTGACATTATACGATGGTACTTTGACATTATACGATGATACTTTGACATTATACGATGGTACTTTGACATTATATGATGGTACTTTGTTATTTTACAAACTCAAAGGGAATCATGGGAAATTAGAAAAAAAAAAAAAAAAATGGAAGAATCACTAATGTTGAGTGTACTTAAGAAGGTTGATTTGAAGCATGCGTTTGTACATTTTGAAAGAGAAAAGATAACACCAAACATTGTGGGTATGCTTTCGATACATGAATTAGAAGCTCTAGGAGTTTCAAATTCAGCAGACATAATGAAGCTTCGAATTGAGTGTATTAAATATGGGACTATCAAACCAAAGAAAATTCAAGGAAGTTCTGGACCTCCTAAATTTGACATAGACAAATCTACACTTGAAAATTTACTTGATAATGGATTTTTGATCTCGGATGTTGCAAAACTTTTACTTCTATCTGAACATACAATATATGGAAGAATGGCACAGTTTGATCTGAATAAACGTACATTTTCAGAACTTAACGATGATGACCTTGATGTTGTATTGAGAGACACTATTCAAGAGTTTCCTCTGTGTGGTGAAAATATGCTTAAACATATGTTAATTGCCAAAGGCATTCGAGTACAGAGATGGTGTCTTAGAGACTCTATTCAACGTTTAGATTCATCTGGAGCTCAAGCAAGGAAATCAGGAAGACTTCACAGACGAGTTTATAACGTAATGGGGCCTAACCACTTGTGGCATATAGACACTAACCATAAGCTTGTACGCTGGCGTTTCGTAATAATAGGTGGTGTTGATGGTTTCAGCAGAATGACAATGTTTCTTAAATGCTGTGATAACAACACGTCTCAAACAGTCTTAAACTGTTTTTGTCAGGTGTCTCCAATTTCGGTGTGCCTCTAAGGGTTAGATCAGACAAGGGACTGGAAAACGTGTCAGTTGCAGACTTTATGCTCAGTGAAAGGGGTAACAGAAGTATGTTAACAGGCCCGAGTACCCACAATCAAAGGATTGAGAGATTATGGAGAGATATATTTGAGGGCGTCCTATGTTATTTTTATAACTTATTCTATCATATGGAAGATCAATTTATTCTAGATCCATTCAACCTCCATAATTTAGCAGCTCTACATTTCATATATATAGGGGAGATAAACAGAAGGCTTCAACTGTGGGAAACAGCATGGGCTGGTCATAGGATGCGTACAGTTAAATCGTCTCCTTTGATTTTGTGATCATCTGGCCAACTTCAAAACCCAGTAGGAATACAACTTAGTGAAACAGAATTACTAGAGTATGGACTTGAAGGGCAAATTAATTTGAATAACACAGAGGAAGGGGACCGACCAATATTTGCCCCAATTAGCCATTTAATCAGCGAACAGTCTAGACAGGCATTGAGAGGAGTCAACCTAACTCATGAAAACTTTGGAATAAATGACTATTTAAAGTGTTTGGAAATCATTACAAGAAATTAAATTTGTTGATAAATTAAAACAAGTTGATCTTTAAAATTTTAGTATCTTATTGCTTGTAATAGCCTGTGTTAGCCAGGATGCACTTTGTCAGTACCTTGCTATGAACATTTCTATAACCATGATAACATTTGATTTTATTGTTGCAGATATTTTCAACAAGATCGCTATCATAGATTGTTTTGACCTCGATTTTGACTGACAAAATCAGAGTATTGATTCACTCTTTGTACACTCGTGCTCATTTATGAAATTAATGCACAGCACATGAAAACCTACAAATACATATACAACACTGTGTTCAGTCTTCCAGGATGACAGCTCTTCCAGGATGACAGCACCCATATTACAAAGTGAACTACACCATTGTACATAAGTCTCATACATAATTTCATGGTTCATATCAATCAACTCAACAAGAGTGCAGCACACACTAAAATGTCTCACCTTCTTTACTAATCATTGATATTATGTTGATAGTCCTAAATATAAAGCTCTACTAGTATTACAACTGTCACATAAACTTTAACATTAACCAAGAAAACTATACATTGACCAATAAATCATGAAAATGATGTCAAGGTCAGATGAACCATGCCAGGCAGACATGTACAGCTAACAATTATTCCTAACAACAATTATAGACCAAAACACTAAAACTTTACACTGAGCAATAAAATAAATATGTAAGATATGACCCCTAAGCCGTCCCCAACATTGATACCGAGAAACAAATGACTACTGTGGATTCATTATTATTCGTTGGATACCAATTTTCGTGGTTACAGTTGAACCACGAAATTAAATGTTCAACGAATGATTAATTTTCGTTAGTTGTGTATGCAGACTTCAGCAAAACCACGAAATCAAATATCAACGAATATGCAAGTTTTTCTTAATCCACGAAAATTGGTACCCACGAAAATAAATGAATCCACAGTGTATCCTATTCACAGATTTGTTGTGAGGGGATAATGAGTTCTCATTTCAGATGAGATAACAACTCATCCAAAGTTTTGGTAGGAGTAAACTCATTTTAATTTGAAGAGTCTTTGTGAAGAAATGAAATAGCTATCCAGGCAACATAAATACTTAAAAAAAAAATGATGAAAAGGTCAACAACTCCAAGATAGATATTGGGTTTACTTCAAATTGCAAGGCAAGAAGATCTTGATTTTCTTAACAAAGAAAAAAGGGCAATTACTCTCAGGTGGGTCATCAAATTGACTTCAAAATAGTAGGGTGGCTAAATCTTATTGTCCAGATAATTTCTATACTCCATGTCAGATTTTCGATATATTGGCCAAAAACAAGAATTTGCTTCAATTTTCCATATGTAGTAACCATAGCCATGTTTTTATAATCAAAACAAAGGTGCTATTGTTGTAGTACACATTCAATAAAACATTCCTGCAAAGTTTCAAACCATTTGATCCATTGATTTCAAAAATTATTTTTGAAATAAATTACGGACAGACTCCAAGTGATGGCAATAGCTCACATGGCCAGATGAGCTTATAATCAAGAACTTTGATGGACTGTTATTTCTTAAGGTGGTACCTAACACTACAGGGAGATAACTCTGTATAATCAGCTAAACGTTTTAATCACGTTGTATTGATAAAGAAATATTAAGCTTCTCTATGATCAAAATCAGTGTTTGTCAAACTACTATATATCCAACCAATTTTTTCTGACAAAGTGATTGGTTCAATTTTTTTGAAATTTTTATATATTTTTCAAAGGGTTAAAGTACATGTTTTGTAAAAAAATTACAAAAAAGAGCCAAATTAATTTTAGTCAAAGTGTTGGGTACCACCTTAAATAAAAAATCGCACAAGAACATTTGTGCATATTACAATACAACTGACTAGAACATTCAATTGATAACAAATATCATACATTCTTCAGTGTGACTTTTGTAAAATAATTAAAATGCTTTTCAATATATTATGATTTATGTTTCTTTTAATAATAAACCTCGCAACTGATATAAAAATGATTAAATTTGTAGAAGACACCTGAGCTACTGTAAATTGACAAAGTACCAACATATAATGTCAAAGTACCATCGTATAATGTCAAAGTACCATCGTATAATGTCCAAGTACCATCATATAATGTCAAAGTATCATCGTATAATGTCAAAGTACCATCGTATAATGTCAAAGTACCATCATATAATGAAAGTTTTTAACATAAGGCAGTTACGGCGTTCCATACACAAGGCTTAAAACCTTGACATATTATTTCATGATTGAAATTAATTTATATACTTAATTGGTTGGCTTTTAATCATACCAATTATAGCTGTTGATCAAAATAGATGTGGTGTACGTACATGTATATATATCCAAGGCTTCAGACAGTGAACTTTTACATGGAAAAATGAAAAGAAAAAAAAAATTATGGTCTTCTTGCAATTTAGAGATAGGGTTTACATATTCAACAAGACAGTAACCCATCAACATGCAAAAATGGAATGGCTTTAAGCGACATGTGGTCTTCATGTGACTAAATAAATAGTTATGTTTGTACAATATGTTTAGCTCTAAATTGTCCATACAAGTTGAATTGATGAAATAGAGTAAATGATCAGTAATTTATAACAGTCTCAAAGAATTTGATGGCCTTCAGATGACCACTGGTATAATTGGGTCACCAACTAGCCTGAGGTTGTCATTTTGCTATTGCATTGACCCCAATCTTAACTTAGAGAGCTACCATTTGATTTTTATAGGGGGGCTAGGATGAAAAATTTTGTCCTGCATTTTTTTTTAGGTGTAATCTCTGTCCTGCCTTTTTATTTTTTCACTCTATTCGGTCCTGCATTTTTTTTTTATAGTTTATCCTGACTTTTTTTACCTAAATTGTCATCCTGCCTTTTTTTTTTGCAAAGTGTCTCATCCTGCCTTTTTTTTTACTCAAAACTCCTGTCCTGCCTATTTTTTTCAAATTTCATCCTAGCCAATAAAAATCAAATGGTAGCTCCCTTAGATTGCTAATGTTTCCTGCCAATGATTTTTATACGCTCGTCAAAATTTTGACGGGACGTATTATGGTATACAAATGTCCAGTGTTATTTTTGAGTTATTGAGTATTTTGTAAAATAGGGGGAGTTTTTTTTTTACATGTCGCGCCGTATCTCAAAAACAATTTATGATTATTACTTAAAACTTTACACACTTCTTTGTTATATTAATCTCAAGATCTGTATACTTTTTGGTTTTGATTCAAAATTTTATTTTAGTGATATTTAGTTTTTTGTTAAAAAAAACAACAGGAGGGGTTTCACATGTCCTGTCGTATCTCAAAAACAATATATGGTTATTATTTAAAACTTTCTCAGAAACCATTTATGATTTTGCATAAAACTTCTACACAAGACGACGGGCGTATCATGCGCTCATGGCGCAGCTGTTTATTTCTCTAGGTTCACTAGCTTCCTTCATGAAAAAGGGGCATAGGCATCATAACTAAAGGTGCTGCAAGTGGCATTATACACCAAAAATGAATCAATCAAAGAATTAAAGCATGTGCAGAATACACCCTCGGCCTCGACATAGCGAATCAAATGCAGACAGGGAAGTCATTATTGATAGTAATTACAACTGCTATTACTGGTACATACATGTACTAATGATACATGCTGTTCATTGTCTGGGAATTCATAATCAATGGCCAGATTACTAACTAGGAACATAAATGTGATTTATTTTTATATTTGTACATTAATGTACTTCATTTAGAGATCGACAGGAAACAGTTTTGATATACAACTGAATGTCTTACTTGTTAATGATTTTTGTGTTATTAACGATGCACAATATGAGGTTAATGCCATGGCTAGTGACCACAAAGAATTGACCAGCTAGAAACAATTATTGGACAAACAGCAAGAAAATAATTTAGATTTGTCATTGTTGCCAAACCACATACAAGTTTATAATGTTTCAATTACTATTTTCTTGATAGTATTGGCATATGAGAAATGGCCAGGATAAATAAATTGGAATAATTTACAAGAATTGGTATATTAATAGAGTATTTCTACCATTTTCAGTTCTCAAAAGATGTATTTGTGGAATAATCATTATTAGTAAACTTTTAAAGGCCAAATATTTAAACATTAAGGTGGTACCGAACACTTTCACTAAAATTAATTTGGCTCGTTTAATTTTCATAAAATTTTGTCGAAGTATTTACTTTGACACTTTAACAAAAATTTTAAAAATTTTGAACCCACCGTTTTGTCAGAAAAAATACACTGGTTATATAGCAATTTGACAACCGCCAATTTTGATCATTGAGAAGCTTAATATTCCTTTTACAACACAACGTAATTAACACGTTTAGCTGACTTTACAGAGTTATCTCCCTGTAGTGTTAGGTACCACCTTAAAAAGCATGAAAAATAATCTAAGATCACCGTAGAAATCTTAAATAGATCTACAATCTTCATGATCTTAGTATTAATACATTTTATAAATTGAAAACTCATGATAAGAATATTTCATTTAATTCAAGGTTACATTCAATTTCTTTCAAAATAACCATTCTGTAATAGCATCAGCAGCTAATGTCAAATTTATTACGCGAATGATCGGTGGCGTGTAATAATAAGATCAAAATTGGATTAGATTAAGAAAATGAATATTAAAATGGACCATGGCATAGTTGTCAGAGCTAAAAAGGTTGTCAGGACTCAGGATAAGCTTAAACATGCCAATCTTTATGTGTTGAGTTTGTCTGCCTGTATGTTAATCTATAAACCTTAGAAATTAGCTTCATTTTAAATAAGTCCTGCTCATTAAGATACATGTGTGTTGTCCTCCATGTTGTAAAACTGCTGATTTTAAAACTCGTATCCTATCTTTCAAGGAGATCTAAACCAAATAATCCATAATTTATCTTACACATTTTAATTTGATGATTTTCAATGAAGTAACATGTCAGATTTATTATAATCTTTTCTGTAACTGACTGCAAATTGAATAAATGGGTCTCTACTAGGACTTTCTGCTTCCATACCAGAATCACTGCTTTCTGCTGGGAGCATGCTAACAATAAGTGTAGTAGGTTATGGATTTGATCTTCAAAAACAAATAAAATTCAGAATGGAAATAGTAAATGTGTCAAAGAGACAACACCCAACCAAAGAGAAATCTAATGTACAATTTTATATACACTGGAACCATTTTTCATAGGTTTCCCCCAGATTTAATTTGTCCCTAATCATTATCCTACAATGTAAAACAAATTTTGGAAAAAAGGAGTTAAGGGGCTATTTTACCTTAAGAAAAAGAATTATAAAATGGTCTGAGTTCAATTTAATCCATACTGAAGAGGTATTGCAGCTTGATAAATTGTTATGTTTTGATGCAGAACAATCGCCAATAAGGCAGGAAATGAGTAATTGAAAATATAGACATTGTAGTATTATTATAAAATTATGAACAGCAAAAAATCAGTATCTGTGTCGGCAATCTGCCTGTATGTTAATCAAATAAATCTCTAAACATTTCTCCATTAGTTTCCTGCTCATTACAATACATGTTCGTGTTGTTTGTGAGACAGACGTGTCTGAATCTCACTGAACTTGGCATGTCAGTGCATACCCACATGCAATGTCAGATAGAGGTCATCTGCTCCATCTTTGTTGTTGTACATGCCAGTTCCTTTGCTGTTTTACACTCCTGTTGAAAAAGTGTAAAAGTGTTTGGAGGTTGACTCATGCTGGTGAAATTGTTTGAAATTCCTTTTAAGGTGGTACCCAACACTTTAGCTAAAATTAATTTGGGTCGTTTAATTTTCTTAAAATTTTGACAAAGTATTTACTTTGACCCTTTTACAAAAATATAAAAATTTAAAAAATTTTGAACCAACCGTTTTGTCAGAAAAATTACACTGGTTATATAGCAATTTGACAATCACCAATTTTGATCATTGAGAAGCTTAATATTCCTTTTACAACACAACGTAATTAAAACGTTTAGCTGACTTTACAGAGTTATCTCCCTGTAGTGTTAGGTACCTTCATATCAAACTGTATAACAATTTAGAGGAGAAAACCAAACAGTCAGATTTTGTACCTTTGTGAATTGGTGCGCAGGTTAGCAGTTGTTATGAATATAGGTTTGAACTTCATCATGATTTTAAACAAAGTTTACAGAAAAAAATAATGTTATTTTTTAGCCTCATTCACTGGTTTGAATCATTTGGTCCCTGAAAAACATTTGAAAAATTGTTGACTTAAACTTGTAATGCCTGTTACCAGTTAGTGCAACAATGCTATATCTCTGTACTAGTCAAGGCTTTGGCAAGAAAGACATCCGTTTTGACAACAAACAAATGAAGAAATATTTAACCTTGATAAAAAATAAGTTATTCATGTATCTATGTCACAATACATGTCTGATACATTTGTGTACTCATAATTAATTATCATTTATTGACAGATCTTAGTAAATCAATTTCATTCAAATCCCTGTTACAAACTTGCAATGATTTGGAAGAAAATTGTGATATTTTCCAGAACTTGTGACTAAGATGCTGATATAGGTGTCGAGTGCAAACTGTAACATTCACATCACACTGACTTAATAATAGTTGCAATAATTGGTCTACAGTTACATGTTTAATAGTACAGACTGTACAGTAGTATAATGTGTTTGTTGGTAAATTGACTTTGCAAAGTATATATAAGGGGAGGCTACTCACTTGAAGTTATATATAAAACTAGGAATGTGAATTAGTACTTATTCATTAACACAGGTACACAGGTACATGTTGAAATACTTAAGTATTACCAAGAGTAAAAACAGTATTACCTAGAGTAAAAACAGTATTACCAAGAGTAAAAACAGTATTACCTAGAGTAAAAACAGTATTACCTAGAGTAAAAACAGTATTACCTAGAGTAAAAACAGTATTACCTAGAGTAAAAACAGTTTGCTGATTAACTGTTACCAGTAATTTGTAGTAGATTGGTAGCATGCACATTGACACTTTCAATTTGCACTTTTATATCTTTTGTAAGCTATCTATTCATATAATACCATTTTTGTTGCAAGTAGCCAGTGGTTCTGATAATCTATTAAAATAGATCTGTCACCTATCTTTTAGAAAAAAAAGTTTCACATAATTTTCAATTTTGTACAAAAATAGCAATACAAATGATAGTTTGCTGCAAAAGTGTGCTGCAAATATACATAATAGGGGGATAATTCTTTTAAAGTGATAAATGCTGTGATGAGCAAAATTACATGGCAATGATATACTGTCTGATGTACATTTGTAGTTTATGAAGATTTGAGCTGACAAATAAAAAACTTAAACACAAATAAAAATTACAACACTTTTAATAAGGCAAATTTGAAATATTGTAAACTGAATTTGTTTATCATATTTATTAATGTACGTACAATCGTAATTTAAACATCAAAATACAAAAATCCATCATTGTGTAAACTTTATAGATTTCATTGTGATAAATCTGTAGCAATGTTATCCTTTTGTTATGTAAAAGAAATTGTACTTTTGAAAATTGAATTTGGTGCCATTAGGAAAATAATTGTTATCAATAAGAATACATACAATGGCAAATTAAGCCATTTTTCAATGTCAGATTGGTAATCACAGTTAGTGGGAAACAGCAAATGGACATGTACTTTTAGTTTGGCAATAAAACATGTCATAAACAAATGTCCTTGTATCAACTGATGTTGATGTTAAGTGCAAAAGGAAGTCTCCAGTGGAAAGGAGAGTTTAGTGTTAGTGATAATTAGTTTTATGGTAAATGATTATTTAGATTGCATCAGTGCATATCACTTTGAAGAAGAAGTACTTCGGCAGTCAATAAGTGAAAAAAAAGAATCTAGGAAATTTTTTAGAATTTTTTTTTAAACTTTTAGTGAAAATGTTAAACTAAGTTATTAAATTTGTTGGAGCTAAGAGAGAATTGTTGAAGCATAGAAAGGGGGGCAGATTTTTGCATTATATTTTAATGTAAAAAAAATGCATTTCTTTATTTTGCTTGTGAATAGCAAGGGGTTAGACTGGATTGCCAAATGATTCTTTTCCCTGTTTATTGACATCATAGCTCTAAGAACAACCACCTGTATGAATTACTCTACAGGACAGTCCAGGTGAACTCTGTCTTTTCCTCCTGTCCACAGTGTTCTGGACAAAGTAGATAGATCTACAGTGACTCTCTTTGTTCATCCTATGGAGGATCAATTTTGCATCCTCTCTTTTTAATTTGTGGAATGAACATTCAATTTCTATTTTATAAACATTTATAACCTTGGAAACAACATTTTAGCTTTTGTATTCAATATTCTAAAAAAAAAAACAATTGCGGCTTAATCTGATTGAACTTAAGTTGACTGCCCCTTGGGGAGCAGGTGGAACCACCAGCTCCACTTGAGTCATTTATTATGGGGAAGCATTTTATTTTGACACTCTGACTTCTGCGACCTTGTTCATACACTTGACCTCCAGTTAACCAACAAATTATGCTGTAATTAGATAAGATATGTATCATAGAGAGATACAACTTTTTTTACTTAAAAAACGAAAGCTAACTGTGTTTGATGTATTGAAACTATGCTACTCTTTTCTTTCACAAAACTGAACAAAAACAAAATGAAGGATGAATCTCTAAGGACTTTTGATGATAAGCAATGCATTAGTTTTTCATCTCTCTCAGTAAGATTGGGTAATTCTTTGACAGGTGCTAGGTAAACTCCAGGTGGTTTTAGCAAACTTTCTCACGGAGATACATCTCTGTTACTATAGATAGAATGCCTGCAGAACATATTAACGGATGGCACAGAGCCGAGAGTCGTTAGGTTTTATGATGTAATATTAGAGAGCTGTTAATAGTGCTCTAATAACTAACATATTTCCAAAATGATTTACTCGTAATTTACAATAATGATTTTATCTCTATTAATCTTCCCTGTTATTAATCCTGGTAGAATTTCTCTGAATCATTTCATAAATCTGTCTCAGTAAATTTCTTGTTGAAATGTTGCCAGACAAACTATGCTATGCTAAATTCCGCAAGATTTACAATTTTTTTGTACTCTGTGTTTTATTGTTTACTGAAAAATATCAGCAATAATGAAGATATTAATTCTTTCTTTTTTTTCGTTTTTAAAAAAGTATCAAGAGCTAACAGACATTCATAGAAAAGGATTCATAATATGTCAAAGAAGATATCATGACTGTTACATTGAAAAACAGCATGAGCAAACGATTCTGTTGATGTATACATTTACCTATCATTAGAGTTATTTACAAATGTCAATATAGTACTTCCATGGTAGTGGTATCATAAATGGTTTGTTAATCATGTTGAAGTTGTTTTAGGGAGCTACCATTTGATTTTTATGGGGGGGGGGGGGGGGGGGGGGGAATTTGAAAAAAAATAGGCAGGACAGGAGTTTTGAGTAAAAAAAAAGCAGGATGAGACATTTGCAAAAAAAAAAGTCAGGGCTACAATTTAGGTAAAAAAAGGCAGGACCGAACAGAGTGAAAAATAAAAAGAGATTGCAGCTAAAAAAAAAGGCAGGACAAAATTTTTTATCCTAGCCACCCCCATAAAAATCAAATGGTAGCTCCCTTACTGTGGATTCCTCATTTTTTGTGGGTTCTATTGTCATGGATTTAGTGGGTAGAGTAACAACATAAATTAGAGTATTTAAGGTCATCATAAAAAAAATGTAGATATGTATAAAAAAAATCTATTAAAACCACTAAATCAAGAATAAACAATAACAGATTTTTCAAGAAAATTAGAATAAATGGACAGAACTAAATAGGAACAAATGCATGGAAACATGTAGATTAGTAGAACCCTTGTAGTTAAGATTTGTGAAGTAAGAATCTTACTATACAAATCCTTGGTTATGGATGTCAAAACACACCCACACCAAATGTTGCCACAACATTTCTGTGATCATGTAATGATGTACATGTATCTTTAGAACGTTTATATTATTGTATGTGACATTAAATTAATATTCTTTATTTTCTGTTTCAGACTGTGAATGCAAATAGCAAATCTGCCAAATCAGATCCAGGAATGTTTACATTTAAATCCATCAGTAGTAATTCTTACAGTTCCATGACACCTGTGGAAGAACCATCATGTGCATACTGAACATGATGAAGTTCAAGATTATCATATTAACAGTATAAAGTTCAAGATTATCATAATGTCTTATGATGAAGTTCAGGATTACAGACTGAAAAATGGCTTGTGATAGAGTTCAAGATCAGATATAGCCTAAAAACAATTACTCCTTCAATGAACAAATGTGTTATTTATTAACTATTTATTTGTTATTTGTCTTGTGTACAGAGGAGGAAAACATTTAGTGATAGTTTTAATTTTTTCAGATCACAAGATTATCATAGCATCATTATGATTATCATATGACTAATCATGAGGAAGATTAATTGTTCCCTTTTCAAAAATTAAATTGTTTAATTTCAGAACATCAATTTTCCAGTCTATTTGACAGATTTATAATGAATGTCAAATTCTTCAAATATGTAAATATGATCAAATTTGATTTCAATAATTGTTAAGTCTAGATCATTTCTTATGTTTCATTGCAATTAAAATTATAGGGAATGATTTATGAAAGTTAGGACACTGATTTCAAAAATATCATTATAGTGAGATAGCATCTATAAAAATTGTTTGAGGCCCCTTTATGGGAGGAAGTTTTGAAATAAGATAAACACTTTTTAATGGCACAGGGCTGAGTCCTTTAGTTTTATAATGTAATATTAGCATGATTAGTGAACACAATCACAGATGACATTTGTTATTTAAAATTAATTAACTCTAAGATAAAGTAAATGTTATATTAGGAATAAGTAATGTATTTTAATACTGGCAAATGTCAATCTGAGATTCTATAATCACAAATATCTGTTTTCAAGCTTTGCTAATGTCACCAAAAAAGTTATTTTATAAACAAAAAAATCTATGATTGAAATTGGGTAGTATAGAAATATGATACATTTTTCAATAATTAATAAGCATCACAATCTTATAATATTCAGCTCGTGTTACAGTAGTGTGTCTGTACCTGATAAAAGTTCAAAGATTATTGTTTTTAATGAGGACAGTCTATTTTCTCACATTTTACATTTTTGAAATGAAGACAAATCTATTTTTTCACATATAACATTTTTTTTTGAATTGAGAACAGTCTATCTTTCCCATGTGTTACCAAACAATGCAAAACTCATTCTTCACAAACATTTGTCACCTTATCATTGTCATTTTTATCATCAAGCAGTATGGCTGGCCAAACTGCTGCCACCAATTGTAATGTTATCATCAGATAGAAATGTATAAAAATTAGCAATGGTAGCAAATTGTCTTTATGAATCATTTTGTCTCATACCAGGTTCATTAATCAAGATTCACACACATTATTTCCTTGTACATGTACAGCAAATTTAATAATCAAGTCAGATCTATGAAAGCCTAAATAGATTAAGAGTGTAGATTATGGTAAGAATAAGTTCCATTGACTATTGACTTTTAAAAGATGGTAATTGTCAGTGGTGAGATTTGACAACATGGATTGATTTTTATGCAAGTAAACAAACTGATGAATATAAGGCAATGCTGTTTTGACTCAGGTTCTTAAGTGCCATATTATTAAACAGTAAGTTTCAGGGAAAACAATTTGGACGTTTATTACAAAAAATATTTGTTGTGACTATTTCATTAAGGTTTTTGGATGGAGGATATTTTCGAAAGGCCACATCAATAAGATTTTTTTTTTTGTATTTGTTTTTTTTTTTTTTTTAAAAACGATGCAAGTAAGAGAGTTTTGTCACAGGAAGCAGCTATCAAAAGTTGTTAGGCTTGTTAGAATAAAACAGATTCATAATGAGTAAAAAAAAATACTGTTTTTCTTCAAACAAAATAAATTACAATTTTGTCCATAAATTATAAATGACAATTCTCATGTCAATTCAAATGCAGAAAAAATCAAGACAAAAATTAAACTTGGGTCACATGATCATATGGACAAAAAAAGTATTTGAAAAAAATACCCTCAATAGTAAGAATAGCCATATTTCTTTATTATATTTGTCTTTCCTCTGTCTCACCTCTACTCTCTGTCTTCTTGTTATACCCTTTTATCTCTATCGCTTTTTAACTCTTTCTGATCTAAGAACTATTTTTAAATAAAATTTGATTAAGGCCAATATCAACCATATTTCTCTTTATGATATCTACACTGTACATACTTGCAATGGTCTTAGAATTGACCACTGAATTTCCAGCACTTATATTTGTTAAACTATATATTATGGTTACAGTTTAATGTAGTTGTAATTGACAAATAATTAACTATATAGTCTGGCTCTGTCTTAATCCCACTGATCTCTAGCTGTGCTAGAAGTTTTTTCTTTATTTTTACTGTAATTTTCTACAGTCATATATATTATATAGCAATTTTCTGTATTCTATCTGAACTTTTATGTACCTAAATGAACTTTTATGTACCTAAATGAACTTTGATGTATCTGTTTTATAAAGAATTTTTGTAAAATATTAGTAAAAACTGTAAATTTTGGGACTTTTATTCGGTATTGATTAATTTTACCAATTTATGCTACAAAACTGTCAAACCATGAATATTGCTGTAGTGTTTTGGCAGTTTTATCTTATATTAACTGTAAGATTTTGGACATTTTATTCCAGATTGCTGTAAATTTTGACAGTTAATATACCCCACTGATCTCAGGTTGAATTTGTGATATTTTGTTAAAGGAGAGAGAATTATTTTTATTTTCATTCAGGGTTGCTATGGAAATGCAACATTTTTGTATGATGTTTTAATAACAGTTTTGAAAAAGAGGTATAACATTCTTAACTATGATACATGTTTTGAAAAAAAAATCAACGATTTTAGGCCTCATCAATTGTTTTCATTGTTCTTAGGGATTTTCCATGCTTATTTCACAATTTTTCTATAAAAAAAACTTGCTCAAGAACATAGAAAGAATAGTTTGAATAGCTTTGGTTTCGAGCATATTTGATAAAAGGTTGAGGACGTACAAACAAACAAAATAATTGGTGAGGCCTTAATAAAAGAATATTTGATAGTTTGTTTACCAAATATAAATTGGTGAGGCCTGACTATGAGAATGTATTAGATAGTTTGTTTACCAAACAGTGAAACTTATAATGGCAGCCATTGGCAGGGTAAACTTTTTTGTTTATCTACAAACTAAATTTTTCTTTAAGGATGGTTTGTTACGTTTGGACAAATTTATAAATATTTAATTAAATTGAAACACTATATAAGATGAGGACCATCAGAATTGTTTTGATAGCCCAACAGCTGGTTACAGAAGTGTTTATGATTTATTTATAAAGTGCTAAATAGAATAATAATGATAAATTTAACTACCCAAATTTTACAAATACTTAGTAGGGAGTAAAATTAGAATTTTGCACCCTGTATTGTGTTCTGTTGATGATATGCAATACAATGGAATTCCAACCAATACTAAAAGGCCTTTCACTTTTGGTGTGGAATCACTAGGCATTGTGATTGGTTAATTGTATCTAAACAAAGGATTTTCAACCAGTACCAAGTTACCTTTCATTTTAATGTGCAATCCACAAAACTTTCTATGATTCTGAAACAGTTAAGGATAAAATAGAAAGCGCAACTGCTTTATATTTTGAAGTTTTCAAATATTATGTTAAAATCACATCAAGTTTTCAACACCTTACTAAGAAGTGATATCCATCTTCATTGCTCTTGTTATCGTAATTCTAAAACTAAACCTTGAATGATGATAGGCTTTGATCAAGGTAGGTGCTTTGTATATAAGGTATACTGTTTCTTATTTGAACACATTGTAAAAAAAAACTGTGATAGACTCGTGCTGTCTGGTGTATCTTTCTGTCTATAACGATCTCAAATTATTAATTATATTAATTAAAGATTATAAAAGATGCTTAAAGTATTTAATCAACTAAATGTTGAAGTTCAATTTGACTAGAAGATGCTGATCACCTAGTGATCTGATAGCATACTTTATGGCTACATTTTTATAGGTTAATAATTTTGTAAGATATAAAAAACATTATAATGTTATAATATATTTTTCAGCACATGTTTTTATGGAAGATAACAAGTTAAAAGTTATACATGTTCTGATATATAAATTACATCAGATAAAAAAGGCAGATTTGATTTTTTAGTTTTCAACATGTTACCAAGTCTAAAAATACTTCTTTATTCTATTTAATAACAACCTTGAAATCTTATTAAAATGCAATCAAAGTTCATTTGACACTATGCTTCCCCGATAACCTTCTACGCATATGAAAGTGAGGCTATAGTTTGTCCTTTGTCAGACTCTTCTTGTTGCAAACAAATATTAGTATACAGATTGATTACTTCAAGGCTACGTATAGGGTAATTTTCACTTTGAACTTATTCAGTATGAGATTGTCCACTAACAGTTTTCTAATCTTCAAAAGAACAAATTGATTGACTCAAGCTTCAGGATTCAAGTGAAATTGGCCACACAAGTGAAATTGGCCACAATTTCAGTAATATTTGTTCAGTTAAAGCAATCATGATTTTGGTGGGGGAGGGGTGTTCCTTTTTCTTCCTCCCCAATATGACTGAACAATTGGACCTCCACCTTTTTTTTTCCAATGGTTTTACAGGGTTATCTTACAATTTTGTGAAAAAAAATATTTTTCAAAAGAAAAGGTTGAAGTAACTTTTATTCATTTTCAAACATGTGCAAATACCTGTTGACATCCCCTTGTCTCATTGTACATTATATACACTGGTACCCAGTTTATATTATAACTACTGGTACCCAGTGAAATAACTACTGCTGGTTCCCAGTGAAATTTAAAATAACTGGTTTCCAGTGAAATTTAAATGATTGGTTCCCAGTTAAATTTAAAAGGACTAGTTTCCAGTGAAATTTAAAAATGACTGGTTTCCAGTGAAATTTAAAATAACTGGTTTCTAGTATAAGTATGTGTTTAAAGATGCTGGTTCCTGGAAATTTGTTGATAAGATTAACTCAGCGTTGACAGAGATGACGTGATAGTTGGACTACCTCTAGTATGTATATTTTTGTGAAGAAAGAGAGTGTGTTGCTATGGTGATTGGACTGATTGTAAAAAATGGCTGATAATGCAGTATACAAATTTTTGTATTAAAATAAAAGAAATGTTGAATATATATATTGACTTGTTGTCTGTTGAGGATTTAAATGGATAAATTTTTAAAATGTTACTTGCACATATAGAGGACAGAAAAACAGCTATGTCTTTGTTAGAACTAAATAAGACAATTTACTAGTTTAGACAAAACCTGTCAATCTGAAGGAATTTTATCTGCTGACATGTACATCCTTTCGTCTCTGTTGAATACTGGTCTCATTGGCATTCAAACCACATTATCCTTTCAAGTTTAATATTGATAAAATGTGCACCAAAGAATCAGACCGCCTCTGTGCCAAAAGAATGATTGGAAATGGGGAAATGGGTCAAAGAGACAATAATCCCTGTGCCCATTGAGCAGAAAAAACATGGGTCTTCAAAACAGCCAGACAATCTCTCCCCCAAATGCAAGCTTCAGCTGGCCCCTAAATAAAAATGTGTACTAGTTCACTCCCAAACATTTAAATGAACCAAAATTTAAAAAAGAATACAAGACTTAAAAATGCCATAGTCTCCTGATGGACGCAAAGATTTCTTTGTCCAAAACATGACATACTATTAAAACTGGCATAAGCAGTTAACTAAACAATCTACGTTCACTGATCCCGATTTCCAGCCTTTCATCCCTGTGGTCTTACCTATTTTTATTGTTGAGCCTGTGACTTTTGTCTCAGAAAGCTCCACAAAGGGATGGTGATCCTGTGGCGACGTTACCTTACTTCTTGAAAGCTTTATATTTTAGAAGTTGGCAGACCTGGAAGCTTCATACTTTGTATATTATAGATGCTTTATGTTTTGAAGTTTTCGTCTGTCACATGTCTATTAATTACCTTGATTTTTTGTAAGGTTAATTTCTCTCATACTTTTTCTACGAGTAATAACACAACACTATTTCGTATGTGCGTACCTTGTGAGGTCCTCATGTTTGTCAGACAATTTACATTTGACCTCGACCTCATTTCATGGATCAGTAAATAAGGTTAAGTTTTGGTGGACAAGTCCATATCTCAAATACTATAAGCAATATAATATATTTGGTGTATGAAATGATTGTAAGGTGAACATGTCCAAAAAAGAGTGGCGAAAGATACTAGAGGAACAGTCAAACTCATACCAGGTAGGACGAAAATAAACTAACGCAGTGTCATTTGACCTTGACCTCATTTTCATGGTTCAGTGTTCAAAGTTAAAGTTTTGTCAAGCCTGTCACTTTTAGTCGCAGAAAGCTTGACATGGGGATTATCCCGCGGAGGCAGCGGCGTTAGATTACTTAAAAAAAGGTTTATATTTTAGAAGGTGAAAGACCTGGATGCTTCATATTTTGTATATAGATGCCTTATGTTACGAAGTTTCCGTCTGTCCGATGCCCATTGTCCTTGACCTCATTTTCATAGTTCAGTTACTGCATGAAAAAAAGTTAAGATTTTTTTGAAATGTTTATTTCTCTTTTGTTATGAGTAATCGAATAACTATATTTGACATGTGAGTACCTTGTAAGGTCCTCATGCACGTCAGACAGTTTTCACTAGACCTCGACCTCATTTCATGGATCATTGAACAAGGTTAAATTTTAGGGGCCAAGTCCACATCTCAGATACTATAAGCAATAGTTCTACTATATTTGGTGTATGGAAGGATTTTAATGTGTACATCTCCAACTGGCATGTGTCATCTGACCTTGACCTCATTTAATGGTTCAGTGGTTAAAGTTGACTGAGTTTTTGTGTTTTGGTCTGTTTTTCGCATACTGTATGCAATATGTCTACTATATTTTTTGTATCGAATCATTGTAAGGTGTACATGTCAAACTTGCAGGTGTCATCTGAGCTTGACCTCATTTTCATCATTCAGTGGTCAAAGTAAATTTTTCATGTTTTGGGCTTTTTTTCTATGCCATAGGTCAACTATATTTGGTGTATTGAAATATTTGATGATGTACATGTCAGTCTCGCAGGTTTTATTTGACCGAGACCCCATTTTCACGTTGCATTGCTCAGTGTTAAGCTTATTTGTTTTGGTCTGTTTTTCTTAAAGTATAAGCAATAGTTCAACTATATTTGTTGAATGAATGGATTGTAAGCAGTAAATGTCTGACTGACATGGTTCATCTGACCTTGACCTTATCATTTTGTGTATTGAATGATTTTAAGGTGTATTTTCTCGTTTTGGTTTATATGACCTTGACCTCATTTTCTTGGACCATAATAAATTTATTTGATAGTTATAGTGAAGCTTTACATTTAGGATTATCCACTTAATACCAATGGTTAGTATAGATGGCGAGACATTTCAGCGTGTGCACGCTTGTTATAATTTATATAATAGTTGATATGCATGAAATAATTGCCACTGGAAATTAAACAAGCATCAATCTATCAAAAAATCAATCGACTGGCCTACGGTCGTGGGAGATACACGTAGAAAGCAACAAAAATTAAAGTTGCTGTTCATCTTCATAAATATTACTTGAGGGTATTCAGCAATAATTACGAGAATTGCCTCCGAAAAATCGTACTCCAAGATCAACATATGAAATAATTACCACTGGAAGTTAAACAAGCAAACAAGAATAAGATGAAAAACAAACGACTGGATTAAAAGCTTCCTATCTGAGAGAACCCAAACGAGTACTAATAGAAGGGGAACCATCTGACTCCATTGAAGTAAAGTCCGGGGTACCACAAGGATCTGTGCTAGGACCCAGCATTTTCCTCTTCTATATAAACGACATGCCAGAAAATATTAAATCAACTGTGAGGCTATTTGCAGCTGACAGCGTTGCATACATCACAGTAACATCAGATGATAATACCCTCCAGGAAGATTTAGACAAGTTGGCTGTCTGGGAAGAAAAATGGGTGATGAAATTCCATCCAGATTAATGTCAGGTACTATCATAACAAAGAACAGAACACATATTATAAAGGGTTACTGTTACATAGCCACACTTTGGAGCACGTAACATCTGCAAAATACTTAGGAGACCTCAAATGGGATAAACATATCGGAAACATCTGTGCAAAGGCAAAGGCAAAAAAAATCATCGGATTTCTCAAAAGAAACCTCAATATCTCTAACAGTGATATCAAAGAAAAGGCCTACATCTCACTTGTTAGACCAACAGTCGAGTAAGCCAGCTCTTTATGGGATCCATACCTCCAAAAAGATAAACACAAGTTAGAAATGGTACAAAGGAGATCAGCCAGATATGTAACAAACCGGTACAGTAACAGATCATCCGTTACTGATTTGTTGGAACAACTAAAGTGGACACCACTTGAAGATAGAAGAAGCGCACGACTATCAATGCTGTATAAGATCAACGATCAAGAGGTCAACGTTACAGCAAGCCACAAACCACGGGATCTCAAGAAATATGGACACAAACTCTTTTCAGATCCCACAATGTAACACGACAACACGGAAAGAGTCTTTCTACCCGAGGACCATCAGGGATTGGAATGCCCTACCCTCCTCAGTTACATCTGTCATCTATTGATGTAAGCTCCATTTAAAGTTTTATAAATTTTAGATTTTAAATTTCCGAGTTATGGGGGTTTATTCATTAAAAAATGATGTAAGCTCCCTATTGATTTTCATTCAAATATGACATTGAGGAATAATTGAACTATATTCTTTGAAAATGTTACGGACGTATCATGCGGTCATGGATTGGCGCAGCTTTAAATTTTATTTACATAGACTAGACCCTCGGTTTTCCTGTTTAAATGGAGTCTACAAATTATACTAGTAATTTTCGATGCCCTTTAGATCTTGCTGCAAGTTCGGTGTGCATAAAAGCTCCGCGTTACTGTCGAAGACCTTACTTTGACCTTTAATAGTTTACTTTTACATTTTGTAACTTGGATGGATAGTTGTCTCATTGGCACTCATACAACATCTTCATATATCTATATTAAAGAATAAAATAGCTTTGCAGTGATTTTATTGAAGAAAATCCTTTATTGGATCAGTGAAGTGCCAGTACATATCTTGAAATAAGGTAAGTTGTCACGAAAATTGAAATTTTAGATTCATGGTTTTCTGTAAGATTAAAAGTATTGGTTTAATTCTAGAACTGAATGATAAATTCTTTGATATAATTATTATAAATATTCTGAGATATAGAATATCAATGCTAATCATTTCGCACGATTCCTTATGTTTACAATGTGATCTGATATCAGTGAAACCTACTACTCAGTAATGAGGCTCCCGCAGGGTCAAAAACGACCTGCAACCTCTGGGCTTTTTTAGTTTAAACATATTATCTGGACTTTTTAGAGGCGACTTCTGACCTGGGCCTTCTAAAAAAGGCCTGCGACCTGTAAAATTTGGAAAAAAACGACCTCCGATCGACTTCCGTCCTCTGTGTTGGAAAAAAACGACCTGCGACCTGTTCATTTCCCTAAAAAACGACCTCTCGGCGAATTTAAAAGCGAACTTGCGACCTGAGGGGGGTACCCTGTGGGAGCCTCATATATAGAAGTTTGTTTAAAGAAACTTCAAGGCATCTCGATGCCTTATCAAATGGTCAAAATTGAACGGTTGCACAATTGGAACTGGAAAGCTCACCGTTCCTGATTGCTCTTGTTGCGGTATCTTTGTTTTACGTGGATATTTTTGACTTTTTCTTCTATCTTTTGGAATATGTTCTTGTCCGTCTTTCCTAGACTTGTGATTTCTGATTCTTATCTTTTTCTTTTTCCTGATTCCCCTCATTATCTTCTTTCTTTTTATCTGATTTTCGTTTGTATCTTCTGTCTTTTTTCTGATTCCCCTTATTATCTTCTTTCTTTTTTCTGATTCCCCTTTATATCTTGTTTTTTTTCGGACTCACATTTGTATCATAATTTTTCGGATTCCCCGTTACATATATTATTCTTTCTTTATTTATTTTGATTCCTCTCTACGTCGTCTTTCTTTTTTCCATGTTATACTCCTCTATATTTTCCTTCTATTTTTCTCTCGGATTCCTCTATATATCTTCTGTCTCTTTTTAGCTCACCTGCCCCAAAGGGCCAAGTGAGCTTTTCTCATCACTTTGTGTCCCTCGTCCGTCGTCGTCTGTTAACTTTTGCAAAAATCTTCTCTTCTGAAATTACTGTTTGTCTACAATCATAATTGGGGTATCTAGTTTTAAAAATGTGTGCGGTGACGCCATGGCTAAAAATAGAACATAGGGTTAAAATGCAGATTTTGGCTTTTATCTCAAAAACCGAAGTATTTAGAGCAAATCTGGCCTGGGCTAAAATTGTTTATTAGGTCAAGATCTATCTGCCCTGAAATTTTCAGATAAATCGGACAACCCATTTTTAGGTTGCTGTCCCTGAATTGGTGATTTTAAGGAATTTTGCTGTTTTTGGTTATTTTCTTGAATATTATTATAGATAAAGATAACCTGTAAATAGTAATAATGTTCAGAAAAGTCAGATTTACAAATAAGTCAACATGATCAAAATGGTCATTTGACCCCTTAAGGAATTATTGCCCTTTATAGTCAATTTTTAACCATTTTTCGTAAATCTTAGTAATCTTTTACAAAAATCTTCTCCTCTGAAACTACTGGGCCAAATTAAACCAACTTGGCTACAATCATAATTGGGCTATCTAGTTTTAAAAATGTGTGCGGTGACCCGCCAAACCAGCCAAGATGGCCACCATGGTTAAAAATAGAACATAGGGGGGGGGAATGCAGATTTTGGCTTATATCTCAAAAACCAAAGCATTAAGAGCTAATCTGACATGGAATAAATTGTTTATCAGGTCAAGATCTATCTGCCCTGAAATTTTGAGATGAATTGGACAACTCGTTGTTAGGTTGCTGCCCCTGAAATGGTAATTTTAAGGAAATTTTGCTGTTTCTGGTTATTATCTTGAATATTATTATAGATGGAGATAAACTGTTAACATCAATAATGTACAGCAAAGTAAGACCTAAAAATAAGTCAACATTACCAAAATAGTCAATTGACCCCCTAAGGAGTTATTGCCCTTTATAAAATTTGTAAATTTTTACTAACTTCTTCCACTGTAACTACTTGGCCAAGTTTATTATATATAGAGATACTTGTAAGCAGCAAGAATGTTCAGTAAAGTAAGATCTACAAACACATCACCATCACCAAAACACAATTTTGTCATGAATCCATCTGTGTCCTTTGTTTAATATTCACATATACCAAGGTGAGCGACACAGGTTTTTTTAGAGCCTCTAGTTTTATTTCCCGTTACACCTTTTTTTCTTATTCCTATTTATATCTTCTTCTGTTCACGATTACCTTTTGAATCTTCTATCTTGCTCCTGATTCCCGTTTACATCTCCATTCTTCTTCCCTTGCGTATCTTCTTTTTTCTTTCTGATTCCCATGTCTATCTTCTTTCTTTTTACAAACTTCATTATGACTGGTTGTACGTTTAATCACTGTCCAGTTGACATATTAACTTCCGTGAACCAATCCAGACGTTTACTAATGTTATCAATAACAGTACAATGGTTTCTAATATAATCGCTTGTCAACAATACAAAAACGACTTGGCCCCAAAAACAAACTAATGAAAATATTTATTAGATAAAGAATTCCTATGTATAGACTGTGTTTATGGTCAGAATATTCAATTTCTAACATTTATTGTAATGAAATGTGTCAGGCCTGATCTGAATTATGCTGGAACCAAGAACAATTGATATTTTATCATTTGTGGACTTTTGAGGAAGAGGCTATTATCACGTAGATCACTTTTAGGAAGTGGCTATTATCCTGTAGATCACTTTAGGAAAGACATTTATGCTGCTTTATATAATATTGACGGAGACAACAAAGTCATATACAGATACTGAAACAAAATAAAGCGTAATTTCTTATAACCGACAGAAAATGAAGTTGTTTCATTTTAGTATATTTTGACACAGTTAGAGAGATATATCATATTTTAACGACCCCCTCTCTTTAAAACTTCGAGGTGATTTTTTTAAAGTTCGATCAGTATTACAGTTTCTTGATTAATTTTCTTAATTTAATATTTTCTTTTGTCCAAGTGGCCTTTAATTCACTATACCTTAGCATTATTGGTCAGTAAAATTTGTTGATCAGTGTCATGCATAATCAAACCTATTTAAGTTAGTATTTGTGTTGCTTATCTTATACTTTTAAAATAGTTGAAGATCTATAACAATTCATATATTTGCAGTTTCATCCGCACAGCTGATCAAGTCTCAAATTGACAGAGTGGATGAGTTTAAGCTTTT
The DNA here is from genome assembly GCF_965363235.1 of Mytilus galloprovincialis. Lineage (NCBI taxonomy): Eukaryota > Metazoa > Mollusca > Bivalvia > Mytilida > Mytilidae > Mytilus > Mytilus galloprovincialis. Next base: position 93,787,873 of record NC_134840.1, read on the forward strand.
GGTTTTGCCATTTGATTGTAAAGGACTTGCCATTTGAATTTTCCTTGGAGTTCGTTTTTTTCTGTATTTTTACTTTTTGCATATGGTCACATGAGTTACTCGAGGACCAAATTGTAGTTTTTTTTATACAGATAGGTCAAACAAGGGAAAAGAAGGTCATGCACCTATGTTACTCAAGAACACAACAATTACATAAGGCCACCTGAGTTATTCAAGAACCAAGATGTCAAACATGAAGATTGTCACCTGCGTTTCTGTTGAGGTATGTTCAAGACACGATGTTATATATACGATATTGTATCGTATCGAAATCGTTATTAACTTAATCACTATTTACCTAATTCATCTACTTCATCAGTTACGCTGGTTCATCTGTATGTGTTGATCTCAACCAACGATATCGATGATCAGGTTATTACTATAAATCTACATTTTTTTACTTCATGTATAATAGTAAGTTGTCCTGATTCATCTGTAGGTGTTGATATCGACATTCTAATTTTCCTCTGTTCATTTGTTGCTCTGAATCTTTTACGTGGTATGCATCTTAAACTAGTGTCAAGATAGGGAAAACAAATACGTTGAGGCCATCTGATTTACCGATGCTAGTCCATTAGTATTCAATAATGTAATTATAACCAAACGGGCTGCCTTTTTTTCTTCATTTTTTGTTTTTTGAAGGTGTGTACGTGTAAATGTTTCTGTTTTGTTTTTCTGTTTGATATTTCTTGGTTTTTTTTTATCTTGCTGTCTCATTGATGTTTATTCTACTCCTCTTATCGCCAGATTGAAAGAAGACATACATGAAACTACAATTCATACGGTTGACATGACACATAAATTTAACACATATACCAAATGCATCAAAACGACATCATATTTTAAGACGAATACATATAAACATCTACATTTCCTTGTATAGACAGGTTATTGAGTTAGAAAATGTAAACTTCACAGATGACAGAAGAACTTGAGAAAAACATGTCACACTTTTTTGTTTTATAGCTAACTAAAGTTAATCGATTTCTTTCTAACCATCACTCCAATATATGTATAATGAAAATCTGTATTTATTTCCTGAATCCAAGAAATACTGACGGGGCTAATTTACCATGACGTGATGGTGTGGATAAAATGAATAAATAATGCCACGGACATGTCAAGATCTTAAGATTAATGAATGGCTAATGTATTGCCAATATTATTTATACAAAAAGTACATGAACCTATATCGAACAAATACTAAATTTTCACTGTTATAAATCCAGAAGTTTATCCATTTATCCCACGTATGTACATTTAAAAACAAGACAGAAGATACCAAAAAGGGACAACCAAAACTCACAAGAAAGACAAACAAAAACACGACTAAAGCAAAAGACAAAAAAACACACCATTAAAACAACACTTAAGAACTGGGCAACACTGGGGATTCGAGCATGTGCACCGGTTCATTTAGATTCCTCCCCTGTTGGAAAATTAACCGTCCCTGGGAAACCTTGCCTTTGCAAAGAGGGAATGCCAAGCAAATTCACTACTTTCAGTTATACGTCGCCATGCAGAGTGAATACATACATTTATATGTTGACAAAAACATTTATATGTTGTCATATACGTTTATATGTTGTCATACAAATTGACTGTGTACATTTGTCAACGTTTACCATACATAGTGATTGTGATTGCGTACATTTATGTTGTCTTACAGATTTACTGCGTATATTTGTATGTTGCTTAACAAAAGATCTGGGTACATTCATATGTTGCCATACAAAGGGAATGCATATATACTAGTACAAAATTTACACTTGTATGTTGCCAAACAATGTTCCCCTACTTAGTGACTGTGTGTACATGCAAATGTATGTGAAATACTACAGTTATTGACTGTGTGCAGATACCTTACTGCAATCTTGGAGCCTTTAATAGCTTACTATTCGGTACTATGGGGTTTTCCATTGTTGAATGGGTATGGTTTATTACATCCTCACCAGTAGGCTTTTGTCTCTGTCGGATAGGAGTTTGATTGGCAATTATACCACAGATCTGACTAAGTTCAAAGTTCAAAATTCTTTATTTTCCAATTAAGGGCCTCTGACGGGACATAATGACAACAATACATGTATACATTCTGATTCTTAACACATAAACATATAATGAACATACACATTCGTCTCAACTCGGCCGATTCCGTACCCTCATCTCAGATAAAGGAGAGTAGCGGATTCTACCGAGGATTACCGAATATTATGTGTTGCTATGTATTTTAACTCTGCACAAAGGAGAAAGAACTCTAGACAAGGTCATCGACTTTTGTCTTATGTTGTTGTAGAACTAGTTTATGAATCTAACAGTCAATACTATTAATTTGGTCAATGAATAACATTAGGTATAGTTAAAAGACCAACAAGTCATGTGTCACTATTTCCCCCTGAATTTGCAAGGCCCAAAGCTAAAATAGTAAAATAGTCCCAAAAGGGATGCAGAAAAAAAAAGCATAAGAAAAACACACCTAAAAGCAAAATACACTTATTTCGGTATCACTGTCGACGAAACAAGTGTATACACCATATTAAAGTATCAATAAAGAAGTGCTCAAAAGTTTCGAACAGAAATGGCAAAGTGCTTTACATGTTATACATTTGGCTTTATAACTATTTTGATATGAGCGTCACTGATGAGTCTTATGTAGACGAAACGCGCGTCTGGCGTACTAAATTATAATCCTGGTGCTTTTGATAAATATTATACAGATATATTCGATTTCCCTTAGTGCACTTAATTACTTATAAATGTGGTACTATGTATACAGGGGACTACAGGTGTATACGGGATTGCCTAAAAGTATGCTCAGCAGCTTTGTTGGTATATTTGTTGTCCAAAGTTTATTGTAGACATAGCAGAACTCTACACTTTGTGATTGTAGATTATAAAGAGAATATAAATTAATTGGAATCCACAACCGCCTAATTTTCCGGAAATGATACTGCTTATCCATGAGTGACTTGGAATAATTTTATTCATCCTTATAATCAGTGCTCATTATAAGTAATAATAAAAGTATATAGAACGGTACATGGTCATTAACCAAGAAATTTCTGAGCCATTGGAAGTGAAAATTTAGTGTCAACCAGAATAGATGCTGATTGTAAGTGGAATAAATAAGAAATGAAATTACCGTATTGATTTTAGAGGAGTCTGAAAGGTGTCTTTTTACACAGAAGGTTACTTAGTAAAGTCAGCTTTAAGAGTGTAAGGGTATATGCGGCGAGATCTAAATAAATCGAAGTGTTCTTGCCCCGCCTACGATAGTAAGGGTAATTGTCTTTCCGGGTTTGAGTTAAGGATATAATAAACCCTTGTGTTGTTTCAATGCCTAGTATATGGAAATTTTATAAAAAACAAATCTACAGCTTAAACTTTAAAGTTTTGGTAATAGATAGTTTACCATGAGATTCATGTTGTTACACATACTTGATTATTGGTACATGCGAAATTGGGGTTTTGATCCAGATTTCGTGGTTCACTGAACATAACCTGAGTTGGAGTCGGACATGGTTCACTATGGTTATAACTCAGTATGGTTAGAAAGAAAAAAGCATATGGAACCGGAAAACTGGAATCGAGTATAACCAGGAAACTTATAAAAAAATAACACTAGAGAATGAAATGATATAAATACCAATTTGACATCCCTTACGTTTTATTGTGTCTTGAAATATTCACTTTTCACACTTATTTGTCCACTTGATTGGAGCTCCCAAATTCACGTTGTGATAATATCCATGATGCTCTTTTTTAAAAGTTGTTAATAAATATTTCTAGTTTTTTTTTTATTGTGATGGTGACATTTTTCATGACTTCTTTCGTGTGCGATTTTTTTTTTTACCTATTTGTTTTATCCCAGCTGTTGCTTACTTTGTACAGCGGATGACCTTGAGAGGTCATTCCGGTGTTATGCTGTTGTAGAAATTATACATGTAGACGGCCCTTGCGTTTTTAAGCACCCATCATTTCGTGTAAATCGTACATGTATATATACACGGACATTATTGAGTGCAAACTAACATTCCTTATCGCTTGTTATATATTAATTTCATTAATAAATATTCATGAAAATATATGGTTTGAACATAGATAAGTGATGTTTTTTATGATGTTGTCTCAGAAAAAATATCTATGAACTAGTATCTTAACCTAAGGTTTTCTGAGACAAGTGCCTGTGGCCATTCACCAGAGCTTGCTGTCATCCGATGTTCAGTACTTGCAGTACTTTGATTGTCATTATTCTGAGAGAGAGAAAAAAACCCAGCAGAATATCAAGTTTAGACCCTCTTCAACACCCACATTTCATGGTGGATAATTAGACATTGACCACTATATAACGTGTTATAAAACTAGGTTGCTGTTAATTGTCACATCTATATTCCAGTAATCTCGACAAGTTTCTAAGACCTTAATTTATCATCAGCTCCTATCTTGTCACAAACAGAATAAATTGGCACGTACAATTCAGTAATCACGGCTTCCTTTCTTAAAAAGATGGATGGATTTGTCCTTCCTGTTGTGTGCCGAATGGAGCAAACAATTAAAAAAGGTATTTATAAAGACTTTAGCCATAAGCCAATAGTACTGGAAATATAGTCGAAATTATAAAGCGATACCATATGCGACAGTGTACCATTAGAAATTCATAACGGAAATTAAGTCGCGTTAATTTGATTTTTAACTCTATGGATACCGGTGCTCGCACCAAATGGGGGCATTGTAAGTTTTCTTTTAATTGCAAAAATTGACTTTTAAACATCCTGTTGAAAAATCACCAATATTTTTTGCATAAAATTTGCATAGAATTTTAAAATGAATATCATCTGCTCCTATAATTGAAACCAAGATTTTTATAGTTAGACTAGTTATTTTCTCATGATCAGAAACATGAATAGCAGAAACTAAGTCAATATCTAATGCTTTTGAGGCAATATTTACCCTTCCTTGAAATAATACCAAAAAAAAAAAGAACAGTAAAAGGCGTGTCTTGGAAAATAAACAAAAGACGCGTTTTTATTTCCTGATTGGAAACTCTGTACAAATTTACCCATGACGATTCACAAGCTTTGTCTTTGTATGAACTCAACCCCAACGTAAAGCCACCGATTGCTTTACATCATAATTCCATATCAGTCGCTAATGTATTTTGAAGCTCGTTTTCAGAACCTTTGAGCATTTGTTGCTATTATTTGGTGTTTGATTTTATCGGTATATATTATAGAGTAAAATACTTTTCCTTTTATATACTTCTGTGTACCGTTTATTATTGCCACTGATCGTTCTTGAGTTTACTATGTGTTACTACCACTGATCGTTATTGAGTTTACCATTTGTTATTACCACTGCACGTTCTTGTATGTACCATTTGTTATAAACACTGATCGTTCTTGCCAATACCGTTTGTAATTACCACTGATTATTCTTGTGTGTACTATTTGTTATTACCACTGATCGTGTTTTACAATACCATTTGTTATTACAACTGATTGTTCTTGACAATACCGTTTATTATTACAACTGATTGTTCTTGACAATACCATTTGTTATTACCACTGATAGTTCTTGTGTGTACCATTTGCTATTACCACTGATCGTTCTTGACAATACCGTTTGTTATTACCACTGATTGTTCTTGTGTGTACCATTTGTTATTACCACTGATCGTTCTTGACAATACCGTTTGTTATTACCACTGATTGTTCTTGTGTGTACTATTTGTTATTACCGCTGCACGTTCTTGTGTGTACCATTTGCTATTACCGCTGATCGTGTTTTACAATCATGACCATTTTTTATTACCACTGATTGTTCTTGACAATACCGTTTGTTATCACTACTGATTGATCTTGACAATACCGTTTTTATAACCACTGATAGTTCTTGTGTGTACCATTTGTTATTACCACTGATCGTTCTTGACAATACCGTTTGTTATTACCACTGATTGTTCTTGTGTGTACTATTTGTTATTACCGCTGCACGTTCTTGTGTGTACCATTTGCTATTACCGCTGATCGTGTTTTACAATCATGACCATTTTTTATTACCACTGATTGTTCTTGACAATACCGTTTGTTATCACTACTAATTGATCTTGACAATACCGTTTTTATAACCACTAATAGTTCTTGTGTGTACCATGTTTTATTACCACTGCTCGTTCTTGGCAGTACCATTTGTTATAAACACTGCACGTTCTTGTGTGTACCATTTGTTATTACCACTGATCGTTCTTGGCAGTACCGTTTGTTGTTTCCACTGTCGTTCTTGGCAGTACCGTTTGTTGTTTCTACTGATTGTTCTTGACAATACCGTTTTTATAACCACTGATAGTTCTTTTGTGTGTCATTTGTTATCACCACTGATCGTTCTTGGCAGTACCGTTTGTTATTACCACTGAGTGTTCTTGACATTACCGTTTTTATAACCACTGATAGTTCTTTTGTGAACCATTTGTTATTACCACTAATCGTTCTTGTCAGTACCGTTTGTTATTACCACTGCACGTTCTTGTGTGAATCATTTGTTATTACCACTGATCGTTCTTGTCAGTACCGTTTGTTATTACTACTGATTGTTCTTGACAATACCGTTTTTATAACCACTGATAGTTCTTGTTTGTACCATTTGTTATTACCACAGATCGTTCTTGTCAATACCGTTTGTTATTACCACTGCACGTTCTTGACAATACCGTTTGTTATTACCACTGATTGTTCTTGTGTGTACTATTTGTTATTACCACTGATCGTTCTTGACAAAACCATTTGTTATTACCACTGATCGTTCTTGTCAGTACCGTTTGTTATTACCACTGCACGTTCTTGACAATACCGTTTGTTATTACCACTGATTGTTCTTGTGTGTACTATTTGTTATTACCACTGATCGTTCTTGTCAGTACCGTTTGTTATTACCACTGCACGTTCTTGTGTGTATCATTTGTTATTACTACTGATCGTTCTTGATAATAACGTTTGTTATTACCACTGATTGATCTTGACAATACCACTGATAGTTCTTGTTTGTACCATTTGTTATTACCACTGCTCGTTCTTGGCAGTACCGTTTGTTATTACCACTGCACGTTCTTGTGTGTACCATTTGTTATTACTACTGATCGTTTTTGACAATACCGTTTGTAATTACCACTGATTGTTCTTGTGTGTACTATTTGTTATTACCACTGATCGTTCTTGGCAGTACCGTTTGTTATTACCACTGATTGTTCTTGTGTGTACCATTTGTTATTGCCACTGATCGTTCTTGACATTACCGTTTGTTATTACCACTGATTGTTCTTGTGTGTACTATTTGTTATTACCACTGATCGTGCTTTACAATACTATTTTTTATTACCACTGATTGTTCTTGTGTGTACCATTTGTTATTACCACTGATCGTTCCTGACAATACCGTTTGTAATTTATTACCACTGATTGTTCTTGTGTGTACCATTTGTTATTGCCACTGATCGTTCTTGACATTACCGTTTGTAATTACCACTGATTGTTCTTGTGTGTACCATTTGTTATTACCACTGATCGTTCTTGGCAGTACCGTTTGTTATTACCACTGATTGTTCTTGACAATACCATTTGTTATTACCACTGCATGTTCTTGTATGTACCATTTACTATAACCACTGATCGTTCTTGACAATACCATTTGTTATAACCACTGATTGTTCTTGACAATACCGTTTGTTATTACCATTGATTGTTCTTTTGTGTACTATTCATTATTACCACTGATTGTTCTTATGTGTACTATTTGTTATTACCACTGATCGTGCTTTACAATACCATTTTTTATTACCACTGATTGTTCTTGTGTGTACCATTTGTTATTAGCACTGATCGTTCTTGACAATACCGTTTGTAATTAACACCGATTGTTCTTGTGTGTACTATTTGCTATAACCACTGATTGATGTTGACAATACCGTTTGTTATTACCACTGATTGTTCTTGTGTGTACCATTTGTAATTACCTCTGATCGTTCTTGACAATACCGTTTGTTATTACTACTGATTGATCTTGACAATACCGTTTTTATAACCACTGATAGTTCTTGTGTGTACCATTTGTTATTACGACTGCTCGTTCTTGGTAGTACCGTTTGTTAGTACCACTGCACGTTCTTGTGTGTACCATTTGCTATTACCACTAATCGTTCTTGACAGTACCGTTTTTTATTACCACTGATTGTTCTTGACAATACCGTTTTTATAACCACTGATAGTTCTTTTGTGTACCATTTGTTATTACCACTGATCGTTTTTGTTAGTACCGTTTGTTAATACCACTGCACGTTCTTGTGTGTACCATTTGTTATTACCACTGATTGTTCTTGGCAGTACCGTTTGTTATTACCACTGATTGTTCTTGACAATACCATTTGTTATTACCACTGATAGTTCTTGTGTGTACCATTTGTTATTACCACTGATTGTTCTTGTGTGTACCATTTGTTATTACCACTGATTGTTCTTGACAGTACCGTTTGTTATTACCACTGCACGTTTTTGTCAGTACCGTTTGTTATTACCACTCCTCCTTCTTGTGCGTGTCGTTGTTTTATATATTTATACCACAGATTGTTCTTGTGTGAGCCGTTTGTTATCACCGATCATCGTTCTTGCATGTGTGTATAGGTTGTTATCATTTATGATCGTTCTTGTGTGTATCGGTTTGTTATCACCAATGATCGTTCTTGTGTGTATCGTTTGTTATCACCAATGATCGTTCTTGCATGTGTGTATCGTTTGTTATCACCAATGATCATTCTTATGTGTATCGTTTGTTATCACCAATTATCGTTCTTGTGTGTATCGTTACTTTGTTATAACCAATGATCGTTCTTGTGTGTATCACCGTTTGTTATCACCAATGATCGTTCTTGTGTGTACCGTTTGATTTGACCACTACTCTTTTTGTGCGTGCCGTTTGTTATTACCACTGGTTGTTTTTGTGTGTACCGGGTTTTTTTAACCACTGATTGTTCTTATGTGTACCTTTTATTATAACCACTGATCGTTCTGGTGTGTGCCATTTTTCTAGTCAAGTGAACCATTTACATTTGCTTACAAGATTTTTATAACCACAAACCAATATTTAGCATCAAAAAGTCGTTTGATATTGTAGATGTTTTTGATGGTGTTTCTTTGACCTAAACCACAATAAAGAAGAAGACAAGGAAAAATAGCAATATATATCAATATATGTAATTGAAATATCTTTTATCCGTAACTATAAGGCAGCGTTATCCTAATTAGCACTAGCTTTACATGATTTACATCAGATGGAATTAAATATATACAGAGCTGTCAATGGCTTCCTTTTTTTCTTTATGCTTTTACAAGACTTCTGTCAATATCGCCTAATATAACTGTGATCTTTATGAGACTTCCCAATGGATTTTCTATTTTATGAAATATTGGTCATTTGGTTATATTCAAAATAGTTCGAGAAGAATTGTGACACAATATCTCTCAAGAAGTGCCGTGAATCTCGTGAGAATGATTAAAATATATCCAATCTGACTGAAGAGCACACTATTTATCAAGAATTCTTAATGGAGAGGTTTGCTTGAGCTTAAAAAAGATTTTCTGACAGAATGAAATGTTTTTCTTTGCCTACATCCATTAACAAACAACTCAAACGTATGTTAAAACCAATCGACACGCAATGTATTTGAATATGTTACAGACATATTTTGATTAATGATATTATTAGCAGATTTTGGCATTTATATTTCATAAACATTTTATGATACAGAGTTTTGTTTTAAATCTATATGATTTACATTTGTTAAGGGAAATTTCAAAGAAGTCCTACGGAGGATTAAAATTATTTATAGAAGTTTTTTGTAATTGAAAAAAAGTCATGTATTATTTAAACTTCATGACTTCGGTAAGTGGCATGATATTACGAGCTTGAATATGGTGTTTTTAAAATTTGATGAAACAAAATTTTGGAAATTATTTTAACTATAGGAATATATCTCCCTCATGCTACATGTGAGCTCCGATTCCTTGCCTGACTTTGGTTACACGTTTTGTCCTTTTAGGTTTATATTTTTTCCATATAATTGAGGGGGAGGACAGGGGGGTACCCTTCTCCCTTCTCCCACCCTTCTTCTCCTTTCTCCTACCCCCGTTCTCCTTTCTCCCATTAGAATAAAACATCTCCTTTTGAGATATTTTTTTTTGAAATATTAGAAATTTTTTTAAAAGGAGAGATATTTTATTTTTTCTCCTTTCTCCAACTTTTTCTCCTTTCTCCCAGCCTTCCTCTCCTTTCTCCTACCCCCTTTCTCCTTTCTCCAACCCCCTTTCTCCTTTCTCCTACCCCCTTTCTCCCTGTCTCCCTTACCCCTGTCCTCCCCCTCATAATTTGGCTTTTTGAATAACTGAAGAAACGTTTATTGATGAAATCCTGTACAATAAAATAAATTGGTACCGTTAATGCTATTATTCAAATTCGCGACATAATAACTCTACACTGTTATAACACACTTGCCAAAGTCCGTCAAAGCCAAAGGTTCATAAACCAAGTCACAGCGAGATACATCTAATATGGACTAAAGGTTTCGGACGTCCCATTTAACTGGAATTCATTACCCAAATGTATTGAAAACTCAATCTTTGATCAAGTGACACGGTGTGCTCATTGGCGTTCATTTCCCAAAATCTCGCTATTTTGTATTCCCCCTCCCCGATCCCACTCTTTTACCATCTATACAACCAACACAGTCACTGTTTTACCCTCAATGTACAGACAAACAGATCTTACAAAATTCTCTTTCTACTTTTGTTGTCTGATTTATTCATTTTAAACTTCTTGACTACTTCTGCGTTACTCGGTCAAAGACCCCTGGAGTAATTTGATGGAAAAAAAAGACTTCAAATTTATAAACGACAAAATATATTTTTTTAAGCAACAGAAAAGGCACAAAAAAATTGATAAAGTAAATATAATAATAGTTGTGTTTATTTAATATTCAATCATGAAGATCATCAATAAGCATAAACAAATAAAAAAAATTAAATTAAAAGCAAAAATCATCTCGCCTGCTTAGATAATTATGATTTAATTGTGTGTTGAAAGAATTTGAGAACGCAGGTACCACGAAACTTTATATTGACCGATAAAATCTGGAGTGATGCCTAATGTGACGAGGTTTTAGTCTGTCAAATATGTCCTGTGTCCTTGACCTTACTTTCATGTTTCAGTGACTTTTTAAGCTTTGTATGTTTTAAAGTATTTTAGGAAAAGTATTGGGTTAGTTTTCAAGTATTTAGTGTATGTAATGAATAAAAGGTGTACATTTCTGTAAGCTATGTTTCCTCTGACCTTGATCTAATTTTCTTGCTTTGTTTATATTAAGTATTAAGGTTTTTATGGATTGATCTGTTTTTCAGATATTTCAAGAAAGTGTCAACTACATAAAGAGAATATCGTGCTTATAGGGTGTACATATCTGTCACGGAGATTAAAATGCATGTTCTTGACCTATACTGAGACTAGTATAACACATTGTGTTATAGTAGTCTCATACCTATATAATAAATTCCATGGTTATTTAGTCAATGTCAAGTTTTCATTGTTTAGCCTGTTTCTCGTGTACTATGATTCAACCGAATAGAGGACAGAAAGTCACCGGACAAAAAGTCACCGGACAAAAAGTCACCGGACAAAAAGTCACAATTCAGTTTTTAGATTTTTTTTCATTGGACAAGAAACAAAATTTTGAAAATATAATTTTAGCGTATTTCTTGAACTATTATATATAAAGCAACTGTGAAATTAAAACTTATTCAATAAATATCAATAATAATCACATAATTGTTATGAAAACAAAGTGTCAAAGTGGCTTGGTACTTAAATGGCTGCATGGTGACAAGAAATGCACCCTTTGCATGATTAAAATTTGATAAATGTTCATTTATCAAGGTTTATGAACAATTTCCTAAAGTTAAAAATGAATTTATGTAATAAAAATATTTCAAGATATTTCTCTTATTTATTCAAACAAATGTCAACAAATTATTTGTGACTTTTTGTGACTTTTTGTGACTTTATGTCCTGTGACTTTTTGTCCTGTGACATTCTGTCCGTTTACCGTTTCAACTAAATTGTAGATAATGGTGTATAGAAATATTGAAAGGCTTACGTGTCTGTAGGGCTGCATGGGTACATCCCATAGGCGGATCCAGGGGAGCGCCTCCGGCCCCGTTTGTGGGGAAATTTGGTGGATTGTATAGGGAATCACTGAAGCAGTTATTGAACGATAAAAATGATGTCAAGGACTATGGAATCTTCAGTAAATCACAAATATTTGTACAAGGTAATGAGTATGTAGCTCTTCAACCTTATGACATTTAAATTGCTTTTTACTAAATGTGAGTGCCATCAGCACTGGATTACCTTATATCTTGTATTTTGGAACATTAATTGTAGGGACTCCAGTAGGATACACGCTTAGGTTGCGAAGTAACGTTTAAAAATGGCATTAGAGAACTTAATCACTTATAAGCAACTTCGAAATGGTTTAAGTTAACCAATAAATCTGCATTAAGGGTCACATGTCCTTTTCAATGAGACATCAGGTCAAAAGGTCACCTGCCAAACCCGGATTTAACTAAGTTGGAGCCATATTGCAAGCAAAACAAAGGACACATTTTGTTCTGTGTTCAAGGCAATGATAATCACTGTGCTTTTAATCCTACTGAATCATGTAATCAAGTTTATGATACTTGTAACAGACTGCGTTTTAATTAAAAGAGATATTATTCACAATCTGTATGTAGTCTTACTGGTGAAGTTTTAAAAGCCTCTTAATTACTCATAAGTATAAATTATTGGTAAGAAGATATAATATAGATATATCATTGATTTACATGATGGAGTTTAAACATACTTTAACGTACCAATTAAACACACTTTCATAAGCTGTTTCTGGTTTTCTTGTTTGAAATGATTTATATTTGTCATTTCGGGGCCTGTTATAGCTGACTATGCAATATGGGATCTGTAGGCCCCATGTGACCTATAGTTGTTAACCTCTGTGAAATATGGTCTCTGGTGGAGTGTTGTGTCATTCGACATTGGCAATTATGCCACATTTTCTTATTTTGATATTATAATGTAACTGGGTTGAATTTGAATGTCCATCAGCAAATATTACATTATAATAATAATAAATTCTTTATTTAAAGAGGGTAAATTATAACCCAGGCCAAAACAAAAAAGAAAATTCAAGTCATTGGGTTCTAAAAAGAAGGTCTTCAAGACAAAAGAAAAGGGATTTAAGACCACTAGAATACAAATAAAAAAATCTTAAGAAGGGCACATTGAATTGCCAAGTAAAACCTGAAAACCCTTGGTAATGAACAGAAAACCAAAATCTATATTAAGTGCTAAAAGCCTAAAACATGAGAAAATTGTTTTATTCATTTGAATCACAGATTAGCATGACAAAAAACAACATTCTGAAGTTAAAATGAGTTTAAAATGAGTATAAACCATATATTTGGTTTTAAGTCTATAATAAAGAGTTTCAGGAATTTGGAGAGTTTTCTGGATTTAAAGGATTCTAGGTACTGCCTTGAGAGTAAGAAATTCTTGCTTTTTAAGGCAATCAGCTGACACCCATACTAAGGTGTTTTAATTTTTTTTCTCTCATTTACAATTCGTCTTGAACAAGGATGAAATATTTGGCACTGAACGATAATCCACAATAAGCAAGCAAATAATATCATTTACAGCATGGCTTTCTCTCAATAGATAGCAAAGATTTGACACCTGAGCACACATCATTTAGAAAATAGAAAGACAAAATTAAAGTTTATAATTTATTTGGTCAACAAAATAAATAAGAAAATAAATAAATGTTTATATCACAATTCAATAATGAACAATATTACAGAAATCTATTACGGACGGAATTGACATTTCTACAAGATAAAAACTACAATACATGAAGTCTACCTTAAATGTAAACATAATTCTAACAAACAAATATCTTATAAAACTGTCAACTTTTATTACAAATAAAAGTAATAAAACATATAAAATTGGTGATAATAAAAAAGCTGTGTAAAAACAATTAAAACAAGAAGTTGCATTTATTGTTGTGATAAACACAGCCCTTTTCATAATTCAAATAAAATTGAGAAAAGAAATGGGGAATGTGTTAAAAGACCAAAGAGCGAAAAAAGCCTTAGGATCTTCAATGCAGCAAGAAAACCCGATGGTACCCAGTGGTGGGCTCCAGAATGGGAAATGAACGTAATGGAATGACAGATCACAACAGTGAACATAGATTCCATCTCATCATTGTCAGGTTGCTGATCAAATCGGGAGTCATTCTGTTCTTTACTACAGGAGAAAAGTGTGACAAAACATTTATTTAAGTAACTGAAGGCCAGGGTGAATGCAATATAGCCTCTAGAAGGGGGTATGATATAAAATTTGATGGAAATATATAGTTATTACAGAAATATGCCAAGTTAATACTGAACAACATAATTTTTCTCTATCAATATTGTACCTAAGTCTGGCATTCTCTAACATTAATTGTTTCGGTAATTAGGTTTCGCCAATATTTGATGACATAGCTTACATTTTTTGTAATATGTTTACCTACATTCATTTGTGAAAATCTCTTTTCTATTAGACCAATTAATAGGAACATAACACTTTCAATTTGTTATTCATATTTATTTTAAGATAAAAATGGTTGCGAGTGGGTGGATTTCCAACTTTCTGTATTCTTTTTGTGATTATTTCTTTTATAGTTGAAGAAAATAAGGTCTAGAAAACTATATTTTGTCTTACATTTTGGTTAATGATTTTACATTTCATAAGTACCTTGTAAAATAAAACCAATAGAAATCAACATAAAATAGATCAAAAACTTAAATAGCCTTGTTATAAAGCTGAATGTTTCTTAAAAAAAAGAATGCTCTTTACTAAACATTTAGATCTTTGAAAAATAAATGTAAGAGTTCCCAGAAATGTGCAATTATTAGGGATCTGGGTTGAAAACTGTAGGAAGAGTTGATTACACCAACCTTATGAAATTTCTAGGAAATTGTATACTCATTGACAGATAGCACTACATCAAAATGGGCACTTTACAATCAGAATTTATCAACTCTCATCATCTATCCCTCATGAACCATAATTTCTGAATATAAGCTGAATGAGGCTGAAATTTTCTGAATTTTGGCTGAAATGTGTCTTAGAACAAATCAGGTGTCTGAATCCTGTCTGACCTGTTTATTGATGGTGTCTGAATATTGTCTTATATTTCTAAATTTTGTCTTAATACTTCTTATTTAGTCAGAAATAGTTTCAGACATATTCAGAACTTCTGAATACTGTCTTGTTTGAATTATTAAGAAAAAAAGTAAGATGAATTCAGAAACCAACAATTAAATAAAATACACCCCTAAATATCTGAATATTGTCTGAATTATTCTTAATCAATCAGAAGTTATGTCAGACAAAATTCAGAAAACTGGAAATAAGTAAATTATAATCTTATAAATCTGAATATTGTCTGACACAAATACAACATTCAGACATATTCAGACGACTATTCAGATATAATTCAGAAATAATTAAGACAATATTCAGCCACCAATTTTCCATGAGGGATTGCTGTTAATAAAGGAAAACTTTCAAGAGAAAGGAAAGAAGAGAATAATTCAGTGTTTATTGTGATGATTTTTATAGTTTTCGCATATAGCAGGGATTAATATACATTGGAGTAATAATGGTTTACTTTTATAAATTGTTATTTGGATAGAGAGTTGTTTCATTGGCAGTCATACCACATCTTCCTATATCTAATAAGACTTACTATATAATTCCTTACTTACAGCTATTTCTGCTGGTGATAAGGTCATCAAACATAATTCTTATAGCGGATCAAAAATGTATAATGAAAGTGATTTACTGGAATATTATTAACATATCTCATAATTTTAGAAATAAATCAGAAAATTATCCATTTGTAGTTCTTATAAAAAATAAATGAACTCTTAAACATACAATTTATGGGGGAGATGTTTTTTTCTTCAAAATAATCATGGAGAAAAAATACTCCTTTGAGCTCTTATGATATCATGATCAATTCCAAGGCTGTATGATAATAGCATGTCCTATTTATTATTGACAAGTATGTGGTATTCTAGCAAATTTACAGTTAGATGTAAAGATGTCAATAAACCTATTTTGTTTCATGTTATAATAAAATAAATGTTTCAAGTGGTTGTAAGGGACGACATCAAAAGTTCAATGTAGGATAAAAAACTTAATTCACATAGTTTTTTCACTGACCCCACCCCCCTCTTAACTTAATTTGGGAAAAATTGTTTTACCTATATGGATATATGTTAAATCGATTTTGGATTAACAAAACTTGCAGCAATGTTGACCCCCACCCCCAAACTATTCGATTTAAGTTTTTGATCCTACATCGATCTTTTGATGTCGTCCCTAAGAATAAAAAAAACAAATAAAAAAAACCTGGTTACAATGACATACTTTTAAAGAAGAAACACCAAAAACTTAAAAAAAAAATATATATTAAAAATTAGTCCTAAAAGGTAGCCCAATTAATTTATAATATATTAACCTAGAGAATAAACAAGAATGTGTCTTAAGGACATGTATGTCCCCACTCAAGCTTTACAAATTTCCAAGTTATAAAGGGGCATAATTCTAGAATGGTAAGTGACTCACCATCCAAATTCAAACTCTGTCTGCAAGCCTAATAACTATAAGTGAACTTGTTGAAATCTAAATTATTTACCAGATTTTCAAATTCGATTATATCAATTTTTTGTATAATATTATAAATTAATTTCCAAAATTTGATATAAATCAAGATACTGTGATGTCTGGAGTATAAATAATTGACCAACATTATAAATTATTGCAGTCTAAACATACATATAATACTTTGTTACTATTCTGATGAGGATAAAATCTTATTTGCCAATAACTAGAAAATTTATTAGAAATTTACAGCAGAAGAATTAATATAAAAATCTATAAATCTTCGTTTTACTGCAAAAAGACACTCTCAAAGAATAGCAGGCAAAATGCCAGCAATGTTATTAATTTTATTAAACATGAAAATTAAACACTGAGTGCTTTAAAGGTTGAAACAAGTATTATCTACAAAGAAAAACTATGATAATTACAAAATATTATAGCTATTCATTCCATAATTGTTCCTCTATAAATATTCATGCATATAAAAACAAATAACAGAAGGTGCTTAATTTCAAAAATAAACTTAAAAATAAATAAAAATATCACATTCCATGATCTGATTAAAACTTCAATGAAATAGTTTTATGTATAACAACAAAGAAATAAAAACTTTGAAGAAAAATATCAAATCTTCTTCAAATAAAACATTGCAACTGCATAGCATGATATGTCAAATATTTTATAGCAAATGGTTATATGTGTAATTATATTGAAGCAAGAGCTTTAAAAAAGAATGGTAGCTCTTGAAATCAAGGGGGGGGGAGGGGAGCTTGATTCTGTAAACTGCACTTGCACTATAAAATTATCTAACAACAGACCAATATTGATGTATTCTGTCAAATAAAAACAAATCAAGTTGGTCATAAACAATGTCAAAAGAACATACTGTGGATTCATTTTTTTCCCTGGGTTCCAATTTTTCATGGATTGATGAAAATTTGGATTTTCCTAGATAATTGAATGCATGGTTTTGCCGAAGTCTGCATACATTCTTTAATAGAAAATTTGTAATTTGTTGTACATTGGGATTCCAGGTTCCCTTAAAAAATATGGGGGAAGGGGGTGAACATTATTGGTCCATCAAAATAGAGAACATCATGGGGAAATGAAAAGCACAAACAGACAATGACAATTACAAACCATTACACATTACACAGAAAAACTAAAGATAAATAAAGAACACTTTGTCTGAGTTACCATCAGTGACCAAGGATAGATTGTGACCCAGGTATAAAATTTAAAATGAAGTATAAGATAATCAGAATATACATAGGGGAATCCCTTTTGCATGTTTGTGGGATTCATTTGGTTGATTATTCATGTTTAGGGAATCACTGAAGCATGAAGGGAGCCCCCTCCATGGTCAGTCAGTGACCCCCCCTTTTATATAAAGTTCTGGATCTGCCACTGATATACTATTGTCCCCAGACATAAGATGTTTTAATTTGATAAACAGCACATGGCATGGTTTTAATTGTCAAAACTTGCAACTTTTTCTGATAAATGATAATGCTTTTACATAAATAGCAATATTTTTGAGACATGTTGCTTACAATTATGAGTATGCTTGACTGGTAGTAGTCTTTATGATAATTATATTTACAGATAGAAACAAAGTATTATTATGTCAAATGGAACTAAAAAATTGCAAAAAATGATTTTTTCTTTCTTTCAGAAAGCCACGTCATTTTTCTGTTTTTATTTTTATTTATTCTGTCACTGAGTCACTGCTCTTGCATGAGATGATTCAGTAATAGAAAACAATTACAACAACAAATCATTACTGCATGCCTTATATCACTCTAATTTTCCAATTTATTACAGAAACAATTTCTGCAGTTGCATGATGTAGTAACAGACTATTCCCAAGATGTCCATATATTAACGTTTCAAATCCTATTTTCAAAATAATTTTAATTAATATTTAGGAAAGTTTATAAAATAGATTTATAAGCAGCTTTATCATTTAACTAGCAAATTTTATGCTTATAAGCTCAAGAGAAGATCATTTCTAGCAGATTTATTTTTAGTTAGATTTGTTTTCACCAATCCACCAAAGTTTAAATAAATTTGCCTTAATTTCAGTGGAGAAGACTTTGAAAATGCCAGATTTAAAAAAAAAATCCTATCAGACAGAAAGAGGGTCTGTCCTTGCCATGTGATACATTGAATTGAATAATTATAAGAATATCATTTGTAGAAAACCTTAAATACATTGTTCCTGCCAAACTTGGTTAAAATCAGTCAAGTAATTTCAGAGAAAAAGATGATGGACACTATGTGATGGTAATATAGTTCATATTGCCTTATGTGCCAGGTGAACTAAAGTGTTATAACATATTTGTGTTACTCAAATCTAAAAATAGCTATCACTTCACTATCAAGGACAAAACGAAAATCAATTTCTATGACAGTAATAATAACTAGAGGCTCTCAAGAGCCTGTATCCCTCACCTGACTTTACTTTGGTTTTTGAAATCGTATAAAAAAGATAAAATTTGGCTTCAAAGTAACAACACTTAGCCCGCACCTCAAAAAGGAAAGGAACAAACAT
Organism: Mytilus galloprovincialis; assembly: GCF_965363235.1. Classification (NCBI taxonomy): domain Eukaryota; kingdom Metazoa; phylum Mollusca; class Bivalvia; order Mytilida; family Mytilidae; genus Mytilus; species Mytilus galloprovincialis. The sequence continues at coordinate 93,807,269 of NC_134840.1, forward strand.
GTTTGGTTTCATTCAATTCAGTGGTTCCTTAATAAAAGAAATTTGTATGTATTTCCCATAGGGTCCTATGTTAAACTAAGTCCCCCACTGGCAGCCATCTTGGATGATGGATGGGCTACAAAGGAACAACACTTGGTCAGCACCTCATAAAGAACATTCATGCTATGTTTGGTTTCATTCCATTCAGTGGTTCTCTAAAAGAAGTCATTTGTATGCATTTCCCATTGGGTCCTATGTTAAACTAAGTCCCCCGCTGGTGGCCATCTTGGATAAAGTAACAACACTTGGTCAGCACCTCATAAGGAACATTCATGACATGTTTGGTTTCATTCCATTCAGTGATGAAAAAAGCTCACGTGGCCCTTCGGGCCAGGTGAGGTAAAAAAGAAATAGAAGTACAATCATGTAGATACTTAACTTTTTATAAAAATAAATGAAAACAAAAAATCCTCTGAGTATTAAAATTAATGTTTTCCCATTATGTTCATTAGAGTTTCATACCCCAAGAGTGAGGTACTTCCATTATGATAAATAGATGTATATTAAAGAATTTTAACCATCCATTAGTTTAAAAAAAAATAAACAATGGGATTCAGGAAAAAAATCTAATGTTAGATCTGTAGCTTTCTGCTTTATTAAATAAATTTATACATTTTCATTAAAAATTCATCATAGCAATGATTATGAAACTGAAGTAACAGCAAATTTATCAAAGAGATGTTATTTTGCTAACATACTTGATAATAACTAATGACAATTTCTAGATCTGAGAAAAACATTAGAGGCTCATGGGATAGGAATAAATAGAGATGTAGGGGCATACATCAATGAGCAAGCAACCTAAAAACCTGGAAAAATATCTCTAAAGTACATACAGTTCATAAACTTGAAGGAAGTTCACTACTCAGTTTCAAAATAAACAAACTTTTCATAACACTAGTATATATTGATAGGGGTTTAATGATCTTTAATAAAGGAACCCAAATAGCAAAAAAATTATGTAGGTCAATGTGCTTATTTTTTTAGATTTTTAAATTTTGGCAGGAAAATCTCTTGATTTTTCATAGCTTTATCATTGACAAGTTTAAATTTGCAAAAACTAAAAAAAAATAACAACGATTTTATAAGACTTTTACGAAGGCTTATAATTATAGATGTAAAAAATTTATAAAAGAAAAATTTATAAAAAACAAGAATGTGTCCATAGTACATGGATGCCCCACTCCCACTATCATTTTCTATGTTCAGTGGACCATGAAATTGGGGTCAAAACTATAATTTGGCATTAAAATTAGAAAGATCATATCATGGGGAACATGTGTATTAAGTTTCAAGTTGATTGGACTTCAGCTTCATCAAAAACTACCTCGACCAAAAACTTTAACCGGACGGACGAACGGAGGCACAGACCTGAAAACATAATGCCCCTCTTCTATCGTAGGTGGGGCATAAAAATATGGGAGTCAATGGGCAAAATTTTTCAAGGCATTCAAATAGATAAACCAGTAGATTCTAAAAAATCTGACAAAAATTCCAAAACAAGTGAACATCCTTCATATAGATAAAATTCAACATACAGTATTTCATTGGACAAGGTCAAAAATATAAAAAAAAATAAACAGATTGAGGTTAGCATACAGTATTCATTGGTCAATTTCATGAAAACTGAAAACTTAACACATGGATTAAGTCCTTTTTTAGACAATGTGATGAATTCTTATACAGACAAAAAAGTTCTGTAAATACTAATTTCAATATATAGTAAATATCCTTTCAAAGGATAAAGATAACACAAAATGAATGAATTATCACTGTAACATATCCCTATGTTGTACCAGTAAGTTTATATGATAAATTATGTTACTACCCTCTCTCTCGCTTATATGATAATCAGCCAACCAAATTAAACAGCAAATGTAACTCATTTTAATTTTGTTTTGTTTATGCCTGAAAAGGAGCATATTGTGTTAACTAATTTTGATAATGAAGGATCATCATTGTAGCATCTGGTCTACATATCCTCAAGCCCTTTGGGCTAAAGTTAGGTACATCTTTCCTAATCAGGTTTAGGTACATCTTTCCTAATCAGGTTTAGGTACATCTTTCCTAATCAGGTTTAGGTACATCTTTCCTAATCAGGTTTAGGTACATCTTTCCTAATCAGGTTTAGGTACATCTTTCCTTGACAACTATATAGGCTAATGATAGCAACAATGGAACTGAGCAAAATGTCTGGCTACTCAATGAAGATCATAGAGAGAGATTTTTTTATCTACTGAATGAACAAATTGACTATTCACTGGGATAAAACATGATAGGAGACAAAGTTTTTGATCTGTCCATAATAACCTTTGAAATTCTGTTTCAATAATCTGTTTTCAGATGATTTCATGAAGAATGGGATTCCATCTCTAAAATTCTTGCTGCTTGAGATGTTACTAATTCTTTCAACTGAAAAATAAAATAACAAAATGGTTAATAGGGACATTTAAAATATTATTATAATAATTGAGTTATGTTTTAGCCAAATAAAAACAAGATGCTCTGCAGGGCGCAGCTTTATCCGACCACAGAGGTCGAACCCTGAACAGTTGGGGCAAGTATGGACACAACATTTAAGCTTGATACATCTCTGAATTTGGATTGTGATTATATAGTTGACACAACATATAGGTTCTGACACAGAATGAATGTGGTCTAAGAACTTAAACTTAAAAATTTTAAATTGGACATTTACCTATTATGGTCCAATATCCAAAATCTAAATACATGGTTAGATTCAGCATATCATAGAACCCAATTCAATTTTTGATGAAATCAAATATATTCAATTTTAGACCCTTTAGACCTCAATGTGGACCAATTTAAGGACCGGGCCCAAATATTAAAAATCTAACTACAATGGTTTAATTTATAAGATTCAGCATATTGAAGAACCCCATATATTCAATTTTTGTTGAAATCAAACAAAGTTTAATTTTGGACCCTGATTTGGACCAACTTGAAAACTGGGCCCATAATCAAAAATCTAAGTGCATGTTCAGATTCAGCATATCAAAGAACCCCAAGAATTCATTTTTTGTTAAAATCAAACTAAGTTTAATTTTGGACCCTTTTGACCTTAATGTAGACCAATTTGAAAACAGGACCAAATATTAAGAATCTTAATACACGATTAGATTCGGCATACCAAAGAACCCCAATGATTCATATTTTGATGAAATCAAACAAAGTTTAATTTTGAACCCTTTTGGCCCCAAATTCCTAAACTTTTGGGACCAAAACTCCCAAAATCAATCCCAACCTTTTTTTTGTGGTCATAATACTTATGTTAAAATTTCATAGATTTCTGTTTACTTATACTAAAGTTATTGAGCGAAAAACCAAGAAAAATGCTTATTTGGGCCCTTTTTGGCCCCTAATTCCTAAACTGTTGGGATCAAAACTCCTAAGGGGTCATCCATAATTGTCAACCATTTTCCAAAGTGTACAAAACGTACACTTTTTCAGACCCCCCACCCTCCCTCAAAAAGTGTACATCAACCATTTTCAGATTTCAAGAGAGGAATCAATCATTCTTAATAAAAAGAAGATCCTGTTTATTATATTTTAGTTTAATATAGAAATTTGCTTTGAAAATAAACTAAAACATAACTGACTGTTTTATTTGATGACATCTATCTGTGATGCTTGTGTTTTGTTAGAATAAAGAGTTCAAAGATTAGTGTTTCCCCTATCACACAGTGGGAACTCCAATGAAAAAGGGCACCTAGAGCATGCAAAAGATTAACAAAAGGGCACATAAACTATGCTAAGAATCAAAGAAAGGGAAATGCATGGTTATATTGCATTGGTAAAGTATGGACTGACAGTTGTTGATGGAATCAGAGCTCAAGACAGCAACCAATTAAAGTGTAATGTTTTAAAACATTTTAAGTTTTTAAATTTTCCGCCTATATTTCTATTTAAAAGGTCCCTGTAAATATGCCATTCATGGCACTATTATAGTTTATGTACATATACTGTAACGTGTACATATATTGGATAATTTTTAAGGTTAAACTTCATATTGAGGTTCTCCTAATTAAAGAAGGCTTATACTAAGAAAAATAAGTTTACTTTCGGTTTACTGGTTTACTGTTTTGGAATACATTACAAGGAAATTAATCTAAGGACCAGTTTAAAATCTTTTCACAAAATGCCGTCTTGTCAAAATCAAAACATTCAAAGAATTTAGTGTTTCCATCAGTTTTGTTTATTAAACAGAGTGAAACGATAAGGATCTATAATAAAGCATGTGAAATTGACAATCGGGGGTACTGAGAAATGCTTGCAAACTTTTATTTACATTTTTTTACAAGTTTACATTTTTGAAAGATTTAGTTTTCATATGATTTGATCTTTTAATCGTTCAATCCGGATTGAGGAATTATGATATCGAAATAAATATCATCAAGTGAAAATAATAAAGAAGAAATAAGAAGAGAAACACACCCAAGCCAATTCTCGATTTTATACATCGACCTTCCCTACGGAAACGAAATAAATTCTGGAAATAAAAAAAAAGCGTACGGTAAAAATGTTGATTTTTTAACCCCCTCCCCTCAAGTGTACGTTTTGTACACTTTGGAAAATGGTTGACAATTATGGATGACCCCTAAAATCAATCCCAACCTTCCTTTTATGGTCATAAACCTTGTGTTTAAATTTCATAGATTTCTATTTACTTACTGTAAACTAAAGTTAGAGTGCGTAAAACCAAATGTCTTCGGACGAAGATGATGACGACAACAACGTCATACCAATATATGACCAAAATATTTTCAATTTTTGCAGTCATATAAAAATTAGTTTGTTTCCCCTATAATGTTTCCCCTTAATATGTTAGGTCGAAACCTCCAGTGGCAGGTCAGATCAACTCTAAACTTAATTGACTGGAATTGCCACTTATTCTGCAGGTAATCTAGTTTACAGCTAAAAGTTGGGTTAAACTCAAACAATCACTGCTTAACACATGCATAATTATTACATATCATTCTAATAAAAATCTCATGAACATTAAAAATCTTTTTTAATAGACATGAAAAGATGTGGTATGAGCTCCAGGGTATGAGTGCCAATGAGACAACTCTCCATCCAAGTCAAAATTTATAAAAGTAAACCCATTATAGGTCAAAGTACAGTTTATAACGTTTAACAAAAAATACCAATAAAAAATGCCCCCAAAAAACACAGATTATTTGCTCAGATATACACACAAGTATATATGGCCTTATACGGATTTAAAAATTAGAACAAGTAATCATTAACATAGTAGGACTTGTTGAAAGTACAGAATAAACCTAGTCTTAGTAATAGATGAGGTGTTATAGGTCTTATTAGGTATGATTTGTTACAAGGAAGCCAACAGTTCTTATCTGTTATAGAGAAATCCCTCCAGACATTCTACCCATTATCAGTAAAAGCCTTCTGATCCCTTGACAATAAATCAACTAAAATAATCTGTCAATCAGTGGGTTATTATATTTTTTTTTCTTCATATTTGTAATATTGTTATTGTCTAAATGGATAAAAATGACACGGCGAAAAAAAAACAAGTTTTTATTCTGTGATTAGAACAGACTTTGACCAACCTTGGAGACCTTCCTGGTTTTTCCATTGCAAAAAAAGTATTAAAGAGTTGAAAGCTATTAGAATTTATGAAAAAAAAAACCAGTTACTGCAAGATACCATAAATATGGAAAAATCTCATTAGTAATTTCTATTGTGGAAGCTATAATTCATTAAATATGTCTGATTGAACTCATTATACATTTTTCACTGTCATTTAATCTTTATAAAAAGTATTTGATGACTACAGGTTATATAATCCAGTTATAACAGCTTTTTGCACCAAAGGATACTTTCCCCTGGTCAAAACTTCTTGCACTTATTCCAGAAATTAAACAAACATATACAAATTTGCGTGATTTTACTGAATTTACAAATAACAAGCAATTCAAAATAGCACAAATATTGAAGCTAATAAAACGGAAAATTAAACAGATCAAGACAAATATGCAGATTATCAAAAGTTTCCAAAACTAAATATAACATTAGCAGATCAAAACAGCACCAATGTCTATGCTATCCTTTATGAAGAAGACATGCTAGAACTAGTTACGGAACAAAGATCTGAGGCCTGCATTTCCAATCTAAAATTAAACAAAGCGCTTCCCGCAGCTTAGTTTTGAAAGACTCTGCATCTAATTTCCAGCTAGCGAAGAAACACTGAAGAGAAATTGTAGAAATTCCTAATACTGACAGTTATCCCACAAACAGCTAATCATCAACTGGCTTAAAACACAAAGATGCTGCAATTGTTACAATGTGAACAAAGAAAACTTAAAAAAAAATCTTAATCAATTTTCAGCATTACTTAGAAAAAGAAGTTTAGGCGTAGCTTGGGAATTTAATCAACTAATAGAAAATCAAGCGGCAGATTACATTTGAAGGTTTATGTTGTCAAGTATAAAATTTCTCTTTACAAATATTGCACAAAGAAGACAGCAATGAACTTAAAATATATTGCTTGTGTAATGCAGACAAGGCCACTATGAACAGAATATCAATATGATATTTTTTAGATATAAAAATGTAAAATTTCCTTCATTTTTAGTGAAAAGTGCATAGTAATAAGTGCAAAAATAGAAGAAGAAACGAAAAATAGACATAAAAAAACCCTACACTGTTTTAATCTGACTATATATTGCTCAGAGATGACCTCAACATATCATATCTTTTAAAATCTGCTAATTTGTTCAGATCAATCAAGAAAAAATTTACTTAATATTATAAGGAATATTTATAAAGTAATCATTGCAGAAAAGAGGGTGTTGAGAGGAAGAGTCTTTGACAGCCCCCTACCCTAGGAGGTCCCCCTTAACTTGAACTAGAAAATTGTGTTTTTCTATTCCATTTCTGATTCTTTTACTGTCTCACCATTTTAGGTAAAACATTTAGCTTTCAGTTAAACTCAACTTGAGCAATTCTAGGGTGCCCTGGTTTTTAAATCCTGGCACTGCCACTGTAAGCTGAACAGTAATTTGCTGCAGCTAATACAAACTTTTTAAAAATTTAGCAATAGATGCCAACAATTTTTTTTTCTGCTTTTTCTTGACAGAAAAATCTTCGATCTGGCATTTATAATACTTCATGTGCAGTTTTAATCACTTTGGCAGTCATTTTATTATTTTAACTTAACAGACAATGTAATTATTGCTAATAGTTTGTAATTGGTTTATGTAAAGTTTTTAGTGGCATGTTAACCTGTTAATTCTGGCATCAGATAAAAACAGATTTTATCTAAAGTTACACCCCAGACATGATTGAACATGGCTCAGCATGGAGACAAAACAAATGACCAGACCATCTTTATTCAAAACTTGGATGTTGTACAAATTACCTTCTTGAGATAATTGAACTTTAAATAGATATACAATGTAGGAAGATGTGGTATGAGTGCCAATGAGACAACTCTCCATCTAAGTAACAATTTATAAAAGCTGATTTCTATTCTATGAAACTTCATTATAATAAATGTACCAGTAATTGCAAATGAAAACAAATAATATTCTTGATAGACACAAAATTAAATTGTTTTTATAAGGGGTTGACCATTTGATTCTGGCCCCCATTTACGTAAAAAAAAATCTGGCCTTATCACACTTTTGGCCCCACATATTCAAAATCATGTAAATTCAAATTTGTCAGGGCCAGAGTGACAGCTAAATTTATAATGGCCCAGGTGAATGGCATTTGGTAAATACAAATCCCTCAATTACAATAAGACAATCAATAAAAAAAAAAATGTAAAATATTAATATATATATTGAATTCAAAATCATTAACCAGTTGAAAGACTGCTGTCATGTTGTATTTGAATACACAGTTTCCTCAAAATTAATGTTATTTAAGTATTTCTTCCTCTTTTAAAAACATCATTGACATGGGCGATCACCCTGTTTTTTGGTGGGAAAATTGTGTTGCTAAGTTTTGAGTTATTTATGTTGCGTTTTGTGTACTGTTGTTTGTCTTTTAAGATAGTACATAACACTACAGGGAGATAACTCTGTAAAATCAGCTAAACGTTTTAATTACATTGTGTTGTTAAGGGAATATTAAGCTTCTCAATGATCAAAACAAGTGTTTGTCAAACTGCTATATAACCAGTGTAATTTTTCTGATAAAACGGTTGGTTCAAATTTTTAAATTTTTTTATATTTTTCTTAAGGGTCAAAGTAAATACCTTGTCTAAATTTCAAGAAAATTAAACCAGCCAAATTAATTTTAGTTAAAGTGTTGGGAACCACCTTAAAGGTTTGTATGTTTTTGCCAAAACATAGTCAGTTCGTTTCTAATTTAAATATGAGTTTAAATATGCCGTTGGTATCTTTCGCCTCTCTTTCACACAATCTGTGACACGAAAAGATCCCGAATACTAAATCAGCTAGATACATAAAGCTTTAATTAAAAAGACCTAGATTTATGCTGAGTTGAACTAGTTCAAAACCGCGAATATAAATAATTATTATTCCTTGAAAATATTGGAGACGGTTGCAATACAACCTTGGACAAAGAACGACCTTGAAATCCATTAGGAATTCATAAATTACAAATTACAGTACAAAAAACATAATGCTTTGTCTAATACTTCTTATTATCTCTTCAATTATTTTACACATTTTGTTGAAGACATTCTATTGATTGGTACCTAAAGAAGTCTATTTTAGTAACATCATCTGTCGTACCGTAGTTAGTGAGACTTAACAATTTGATTGTTACGGTGCTAACCACTGAGTTAGATAATTGCACTATAGTCTAAAAACCCTTAAAGATATTTAAATGTTCAAGTACAGTTTTAGAATGAATTCGTGCTGCATTACACTCATGTTCTCGTTAATTAGAAGACTAAAAACTGCTGAGATGCTTCAAGCAGAATTTAAGACATGCACATTATATAAATATCTGAACTTTAACAAAAGTCTAAGCTGTATAAAAAAAAAAAAAAACATATAAAAACCAATTGTCACAAATTGTTGGAAAATTAAAAATGTAAATTTTGCATAAAAAATCAAATGCACCCTGAATTAGATCAGCCAAACCCATCTGAGGTCAAATTTGCCTGAAGAAAAAAAACCTTAGTTTTAGAATGATTACATAATTCATAAATGGGAAATTATCCTTGAAGCCTTCCCAAGCAGATGGTATCATTGAGGGACTGATAGTTCAATGGCCTAACTTCCATCCAGTGTTAGTTCTATACAAATCTTTATTCTAAGCAGATTATCGCGGCATCACTTTATCTTAATTTTAATACAAAAGTGTTTCCCGTATTTTCAGTTCAATATACTGTAAATTCAGAAATTATTGCCATATTTTTATAATTGCGAAAAATGTGACAGGGTTATAATCACAATAATTTAAACTTACATTTTGAAAATTTTTATAAAAATTAAACAGGATTTTTCTTAATATCGCAAACTAGATAGAAATCACATTTTAGTTTAAAATGACAAAATCGCAATAATAAAAGCACGCCATTATTTCTGAATTTACATGCAGTATTTATTTTCATACCGAACCAAAATTATCAATGATATTATAATATTTGACCAAGGAGGTTATATGACCTTGGTTTGACCCATAGATACTGTAAATTCAGAATTTTCTGCATGCATTTATTATTGCGATTTTAAGTTTTATGACTTTGAGAAAAATCCTGTTTAATTCATATAAAATATTCCAAAATACCAGTTTAAATTATTGCATTTACAACTTTGTCCCATTATAAAAACCTTGCAATAATTTCTGAATTTACAGTACAGTACAACATTTAGCTTAGATATATAATACAAGTATGTTTTTGAAGCCAGAAATCACAAAAATCAATATGATAAACAGAGAAGAGTTTTTTCAGCATACAGATGTAAATCATCTGATTTTTTGGGTATTTGTAGAGTTTGTGTCAATGGCAGATGTTTAATTCTTCCTAGAAAAGTTTTTCACAATTTTAGATTTAGTGATAAATCAATTATTTTTTTCAGTGAAAATTAAATGAGCTGAAGTTGTATGTAAAATTATACCAAAATCTGTGGCTTATATAGCATATACGTTTACATATAATATTTTTTTTTAACCCTTTCCTCTCTAATGACGCCTTTTGACCCCACCCCCTTTCTCCATAATGACACCTTTTGACGCCTGTGTAATACCTCAGTTGAAACACTTTAACTACAAAGTGTCTGCAGTTGACTTAATAAAATTTATATCCAATATGAAAAGGAATATCATAGGAATATCCGACTTAAAATTTATTTGATGAAATACATGTAGTTGTTTTTCGCAATGCCTTAATACTTTAAAGCATATGTTCAGCATTTTATTAAAAAAATCCTATGCGAATCAAGTATGCAAAAAAAAGTTACAATGGAGGAAAGGGTTAATCTTTTGGTTATTTGTGATTTTGAATTGCTGTCTCAATGAAGTATCCTCCACAATTACTTTATCTTATAGATATTTAAAATACAGAGTGTCTTCACAACACAAAATTCAACCTATTCAGCTTTTTGCATCATCTTCACTTCATCTTGTGTGACTCCGATAGCTTTACAATTAAAGGGTGCAGAAAACATTATAATTTAAATTGACACACTAAAACTTTAATTTTTATACAAAATGTAGTTAAAGAGGAAGACAAAAATCTCAATGAATTCCTCAGTACAGAGAGTTCATAGAAAATGATAGAAAAAAAAAATAAACAGTCTAAAAAATTATGCACAAAGTCTTAGACTTCAATTGATTTCATATTCATAAGGGGAATTAAAAGTCTGCTTCTATTTGAGACTAATTCAAGATGAATACATCAGCTCAAAACTTCTAATAAATGTTGGCAGTGTTTACTGCATCTTTGAAATTGTAAAGTATTAATTTTGATTATGAGGGCAAACTTCCAGATTCCAGGGGGAAGATGTCGTGAGAAAGGTTCCTTAATTGCTTTATCATACACTGAGAATATCTTATGTTTATTTATATTATGTAATTAAGTGTTTGTCTTGGTAATTACATGGCATTCTGAGAAATATACAACCAATAGAGCAAGACACTCATCACATGTGATACATATTAAACTTCTAATGGGAGCACCTGTACTGACAGGCAATTCAAACAACACCTGCATTTAATGTTTTATTGATGTAAAAAACAAAAATCAAATTTGATATGAAATTCTTAAAACAGGAACCTTTCACTCAAAATCCATTATTTTAAGAAACTAAACCACTTATAAATGAATAAGTAGACTTAATTTGTAGATAATGAGCAAAGACTCCAATCTTACGGAAAGGTAAAGACATATGTGCTCCCTAATAAACAAAATGAAGAAAATTAAAAATATGAAACTAATAGCTTAATTGAAGTCAAAATTATCTTATTAATGATGTATGACAGGAAAACAAAGACTAAAATTTTACAGGTTCCTGACTCTAAACTTTGAGCAGGTATGATTTCAAATTTGCTTACATGTCCCCTTTAAATAGTTTAAACACTGTGTAAAATTCAACCCTGTCCCTAAATAAAACCCTTTTCTAAAATTGAACATTAAACAAGAATGTGTCCATAGTACACGGATGCCCCACTCGCACTATCATTTTACATGTTCACTGGACCGTGAAATTGGGGTCAATACTTTAATTTGGCATTAAAATTAGAAAGATCATATCATAGTTAACATGTGTACTAAGTTTCAAGTTGATTGGACTTCAACTTCATCAAAAACTACCTTGACAAACTAGAGGCTCTAAAGAGCCTGTGTCGCTCACCTTGGTCTTGTACATATTAAACAATGGACACGGATAAATTCATGACATAATTGTGTTTTGGTGATAGTGATGTGTTTGTAGATCTTACTTTACTGAACATTCTTGTTGCTACAATTATCTCTATCTATAATGAACTTGGCCCAGTAATTACAGTGGAAAATATTTTCTAAAAATTTACAAAAATTTATGAAAAATGTTAAAAATTAACTATAAAGGGCAATAACTCCTTAAGGGGTCAATTGACTATTTTGGTCATGTAAACTTATTTGTAGATCTTATTTTGCTGAACGTTATTGCTGTATACAGTTTACCTCTATCTATAATAATATTCAAGATAATAACAAAAAACGGCAAAATTTCTTTAAAATTACCAAGTCAGGACAGTAACCTAACAACGGGTTGTCCGATTCATGTGAAAACATCAGGGCAGATAGATCTTGACCTGATAAACAATTAAACCCTGTCAGATTTTCTCTTAATGCTTCGGTTTTTGAGTTATAAGCCAAAAACTGCATTTTACCCCTATGTACTATTATTAGCCGTGGCAGCCATTTTGGTTGATTGGCCAGGTCACGCCACACATTTTTTAAATAAGTTACCCCAATGATGACTGTGGCCAAGTTTAGTTTAATTTGGCCCAGTAGTTTCAGAGAAGAAGATTTTGTAAAAGATTACTAAGATTTACGAAACTAGAGGCTCTAAAGAGCCTGTGTCGCTCACCTTGGTCTATGTGCATATTAAACAAAGGACACAAATGGATTCATGACAAAATTGTATTTTGGTGATGGTGATGTGTTTGAAGTTCTTACTTTACTGAACGATTTTGCTTCTTACAATTATATCTATAATGAACTTTGCCCATTAGTAACAGAGAACTATATTTGGTAAAAATTTACATATATTTACCAAATTAATGAAAATTGTTAAAAATTGACTATAAAGGGCAATAACTCCTTAAGGGGTCAATTGACCATTTAGGTCATGTTGACTTATTTGTAGATCTTACTTTGCTGAACATTATTGCTGTTTACAGTTTATCGCTATCTATAATAGTATTCAAGATAACCAAAAACGGCAAAATTTCTTTAAAAATTACCAATTGGAGGGCAGCAACCCAACAACCAGTTGTCCAATTCATCTGAAAAATTCAGGGCAGATAGATATTGACTTGATTAACAATTTAACTTCTTGTCAGATTTGCTCTAGATGCTTTGAATTCATAGTTATAAGCCAAAAACTGCATTTTACCCCTATGTTCTATTTTTAGCTGTGGCGGCCATCTTGGTTGAATGGCCAGGTCATCGGACACATTTTTCAAACTAGATACCCCAAAGATGATTGTGGCCTAGTAGTTTCAGTGGAGATTTTGTAAAAGATTACTTAGATTTCTGAAAAATGGTTAAAGATTGACTATAAAGGGCAATAACTCCTAAAGGGGTCAACTGACCATTTTGGTCATGTTGACTTATTTGTAGATCTTACTTTGCTGAACATTATTGCTGTTTACAATTTATCTCTATCTATAATAATATTCAAGATAATAACCAAAAACAGCAAAATTTCCTCAAAATTACCAATTCAGGGGCAGCAACCCAACAACCGATTGACCGATTCATCTGAAAATTTCAGGGCAGATAGATCATGACCTGATAAACATTTTTATCCCATGTCAGATTTCCTCAAAATGCTTTGGTTTTTGAGTTATAAGCCAAAAACTGCATTTTACCCCTATGTTCTATTTTTAGCGGTGGCGGCCATCTTGGTTGGTTGACCAGGTCACGCCACACATTTTTTAAACTAGATACCCCAAAGATGATTGTGGCCAAGTTTGGATTAATTTGGCCTAGTAGTTTCAGAGGAGAAGATTTTTGTAAAAGATTAATTTAATTTATGAAAAATGGTTAAAATTGACTATAAAGGGCAATAACTCCTAAACGGGTCAACTGACCATTTTGGTCATGTTGACTTATTTGTAGATCTTACTTTGCTGAACATTATTGCTGTTTACAGTTTATCTCTATCTATAATAATATTCAAGATAATAACCAAAAACAGCAAAATTTCCTCAAAATTACCAATTCAGGGGCAGCAACCCAACAACCGATTGACTGATTCATCTGAAAATTTCAGGGCAGATAGATCTTGACCTGATAAACATTTTTATCCCGTCAGATTTCCTCAAAATGCTTTGGTTTTTGAGTTATAAGCCAAAAACTGCATTTTACCCCTTTGTTCTATTTTTAGCCGTGGCGGCCATCTTGGTTGGTTGACCAGGTCACGCCACACATTTTTTAAACTAGATACCCCAAAGATGATTGTGGCCAAGTTTGGATTAATTTGGCCCAGTAGTTTCTGAGGAGAAGATTTTTGTAAAAGATTACTTTAATTAACGAAAAATGGTTAAAAATTGACTATAAAGGGCAATAACTCCTAAACGGGTCAACTGACCATTTTGGTCATGTTGACTTATTTGTAGATCTTACTTTGCTGAACATTATTGCTGTTTACAGTTTATCTCTATCTATAATAATATTCAAGATAATAACCAAAAACAGCAAAATTTCCTCAAAATTACCAATTCAGGGGCAGCAACCCGACAACCGATTGACCGATTCATCTGAAAATTTCAGGGCAGATAGATCTTGACCTGATAAACATTTTTACCCCATGTCAGATTTGCTCTAAATGCTTTGGTTTTTGAGTTATAAGCCAAAAACTGCATTTTACCCCTATGTTCTATTTTTAGCCGTGGCGGCCATCTTGGTTGGTTGACCGGGTCACGCCACACATTTTTTAAACTAGATACCCCAATGATGATTGTGGCCAAGTTTGGTTTGATTTGGCCCAGTAGTTTCAGAGGAGAAGATTTTTGTAAAAGTTAACGACGACGGACGACGACGGACGACGGACGACGGACGACGGACGACGACGGACGACGGACGCCGGACGCCAAGTGATGAGAAAAGCTCACTTGGCCCTTCGGGCCAGGTGAGCTAAAAATGGTAAAAAATTGACTATAAAGGGCAATAACTCCTTCAGGGGTTAACTGACCATTTTGGTCATGCTGACTTATTTGTAAATCTTACTTTGCTGAACATTATTGCTGTTTACAGTATATCTCTATCTATAATAATATTCAAGATAATAACCAAAAACAGCAAAATTTCCTTAAAATTACCAATTCAGGGGCAGCAACCCAACAACAGGTTGTCCGATTCATCTGAAAATTTCAGGACAGATAGATCTTGACCTGATAAACACTTTTACCACTTGTCAGATTTGCTCTAAATGCTTTGGTTTTTGAGTTATAAGCCAAAAACTGCATTTTACCCCTATGTTCTATTTTTAGCCATGGCGGCCATCTTGGTCAGTTGGCCCGGTCACGCCACACATTTTTTAAATTAGATATCCCAAAGATGATTGTGGCCAAGTTTGGATTAATTTGGCCCAGTAGTTTCAGAGGAGAAGATTTTTGTAAAAGATTACTAAGATTTACGAAAAATGGTTAAAAATTGACTATAAAGGACAATAACTCCTAAAGGGGTCAACTGCCCATTTTGGTCATGTTGACTTATTTGTAAATCTTACTTTGCTGAACATTATTGCTGTTTACAGTTTATCTCTATCTATAATAATATTCAAGATAATAGCCAAAAACAGCAAAAATTCCCTAAAATTACCAGTTCAGGGGCAGCAACCCAATAACGGGTTGTCGGATTCATCTGAAAATTTGAGGGCAGATAGATCTTGACCTGATAAACAATTTTACCCCGTCAGATTTGCTCTAAATGCTTTGGTTTTTGAGTTATAAGCCAAAAACTGCATTTTACCCCTATGTTCTATTTTTAGCCATGGCTGCCATCTTGGTCGGGCTGCCATCTTGGTCGGTTGGCCCGGTCACGCTACACATTTTTTAAATTAGATATCCCAAAGATGATTGTGGCCAAGTTTGGATTAATTTGGCCCAGTAGTTTCAGAGGAGAAGATTTTTGTAAAAGATTACTAAGATTTACGAAAAATGGTTAAAAATTGACTATAAAGGTCAATAACTCCTAAAGGGGTCAACTGACCATTTTGGTCATGTTGACTTATTTGTAAATCTTACTTTGCTGAACATTATTGCTGTTTACAGTTTATCTCTATCTATAATAATATTCAAGATAATAGCCAAAAACAGCAAAAATTCCCTAAAATTACCAGTTCAGGGGCAGCAACCCAATAACGGGTTGTCGGATTCATCTGAAAATTTGAGGGCAGATAGATCTTGACCTAATAAACAATTTTACCCCTGTCAGATTTGCTCTAAATGCTTTGGTTTTTGAGTTATAAGCCAAAAACTGCATTTTACCCCTATGTTCTATTTTTAGCCATGGCGGCCATCTTGGTTGGTTGGCCGGGCCACGCCACACATTTTTTAAACTAGATACCCCAATAATGATTGTGGCCAAGTTTGGTTTAATTTGTCCCAGTAGTTTCAGAGGAGAAGATTTTTGTAAAAGTTAACGACGACGGATGACGGACGCCAAGTGATGGGAAAAGCTCACTTGGCCCTTCGGGCCAGGTGAGCTAAAAACTTTAACCTGAGCTTCTTACAATCTTCTTCTTTGTTCAGTGGACCATGAAATTGGGGTCAATACTTTAATTTGACATTAAAATTAGAAAGATCATACCATAGGGAACATGTGTACTAAGTTTCAAATTGATTGGACTTCATCAAAAACTACCTCGACCAAAAACTTTAACCTAAAGCGGGACGAACGAACGGACGAACGGAGGCACAGACCAGAAAACACAATGCCCCTCTACTATCGTAGGTGGGGCATAAAAATAATCTAAATCAATCTTCCTTGTAGCTAGTGTTCTAGTACCAGATTGATTTTGATTAATATCTATATCTTTTATACCTGACAATGGCATGAATGTGGTCTGGTTTTTGCTCATAAGGTTGTGCGGTAACCTATATCATAGTTGTTAAATATGTCATTTGGTCTCAGGTGGAGAGTTGTTTCATTGACAATCATACCATATCTTAT
The DNA here is from genome assembly GCF_965363235.1 of Mytilus galloprovincialis. NCBI lineage: Eukaryota > Metazoa > Mollusca > Bivalvia > Mytilida > Mytilidae > Mytilus > Mytilus galloprovincialis. The sequence continues at coordinate 93,824,160 of NC_134840.1, forward strand.
TTTTATATAATAATATAAGAGTGAGAATTTGTTATCCCATGATATTATATTGAGTTATTTTTTCCTATAATAAACATTATTTCATCTGTCAAGGTTATTGTTAGCATTGAAATCAAATAATGAGTTTGTATGCACTAATATCCAATTCTAACCGACATCTAAAAATTAAAAAAAAATCTTATTGTGCAGTGAATATTTAATTGCAACATAAGCGTTTTTCAAAATTCCCATAAAGATTCTAGAACTAATTGGATTACTAATAAATCTTCTAACTTTTTATCAATTCAGCGTATTTGTTATTCGCACATTATTTTGGCTTTAAAAAATTGATGGAGATGATAATAAAAAGTGATGACTGAACTCTTATAAGCACTTCTATGTTTTCTTGTAATGATAAATATGAAATCTAAAGTGACATTATGTTGACAATTTTCTTTAAGTCTTCTACATTTTTCATAGTGCTACATGCACTGGGGATAAATTACATTTGAAGGTTTTCTTGTATTGAACTCCGTCAATATTAAAAAAATAAAACAAATGAAGAGAAATATTTGCTGAATCTACTAATTTTTATCTGACTGAAATTTCAAGAGTACTGCAAACACTATAATGTATAAAACTTGCAATGCAATATTTTTGTAAGGAACTTACTGGTTGTAAAAATGACAACAGAAGTAAAATTAAAGAGGAACACAAACTTATGCAGGTTGTTCTTTACTTAACCAAAATCCCAGAACCAATAGATTAACTTTTCAAAATAGACTAGAGGAGAATAGAGGCAAAGTGCATCCAGGGGGTGCCCATAAATTGAACGATTTAAAAAAAATAATAACTCAGAAAAAAAAAATTGTCCTTTCTTTAGTTTCAGAGATGTGCTCCCTCAATAAAAATCCTGATTTTGTACCTAAAATCTCTATAGTCCATACATGTTGATCTACCTCTACTTATAGCTTTAATATAAAACATATTTTTACAATAAGCAGCTTACATGTAAGTTAAGTTATTTGGACTGGTGGATAGTTGTCTCATTGGCAATACCACCACATTTACTTTGTATTATATCATACAATTATGGCCCGTTGAAGAGATGAATATCCAAAATAGTCAACACGAGAAGGTTATTTCATTGAGGGTGCAGCCCGAAGTGAAATAACTTTTGAGGGTTGACAATTTTGGATATTCATTGAATCTAAGGGGCCACAATTGTTTTATTATACCGAACTAACAGTGGAAGGGCATTTCGAATACTTACAGTTACTAGTCTATATTTTTAACATATTATCATAACACAGACTGACGTTTGAAAATACATTTGTGTTTGATTTTCTAGAATTTACAACAAAAGTAGAATCTTTTTGTAAAATTTTGATGGCCCTGAAAAGGACTGTATATAAGAGATATCATCGGCAGCTGGCACTCTCAGCCTTATTTATGTCCAATGCCATATTCCCTCATCTCTCAATGGGCTTCCAATGTAACGTGAACGCTGCTATTTTGTATATTTACGTCTGTGACATCATTTGCATGGGAGGTAACTCAAGTACAAATAAACAAACCCAAAAGATTATTCACCGGTGAATAATAGGGTTATTCACCGTTGGTGTAAATTTTTAGGGTTATTCGTCCTTCCTTGCAATTGAATGAAAATTAACTGAATTATTCCATGTCACGTGATTACGTTTTACCCAATAGAATTGTTTGAAATATATGTAAGGTATAATAATAATTCATATCGTCTCATTGGCAATCTCAAATACCACATCTCCTTATTTTTTATAAAAGTTGCAACTTAATCATATTTATACAATCATAAAAATTTGCGATTGGAATATATATGAAATTTAAATCATACAAGTACCTGGTGCTGACTACTTAGCTGAAGGCTAAATAATATGTGGGCTGCTTAATAAAACTTGTAAATTACTTTGATTGGAGAAGATTACTAGTTTAATTCTTTTAATGGAAGATTTAAGTGAATGAAATGTGTATGGCAAACAAATTAATTTAGTTGTTTTGATTTGTAAGTTTGAAAAGCAGAAAATAAATGAAGCCATAAAACTATTAAATTGCATGTTGATACAAATAACTTTGTTTTTATTGGAACTTTACTGGTTCCCTCAAATGAAGACCTAAACAATAATAGAAAAGACTTCTCAATGCTAAAACCAGGAATAAATTGAGTAGCAATAAATGAATAGAAAATGAAAACATGCAGATAAACTATCATAGGTATATCAGTTGGGGAAACAAGACCTGTTAATTATTATACCTTTACAGCAGCAAACCAGTGCATCACTGCTGGAAGAAGGACAACTGATTCAGTTATATTTCAGGTTACAAATTCAATACACCATTAGATTGTATGGGCTAAGCCATTTATGAGCATAACATGGTATTCAGAATTAAAAGTATGACTAATCTTGATTGGTTGATATGTGCGCTCATTATTTTTTATTATTAGAGACTTCGTGCATTCTGCATTATATCATAGGCAAAACAAATTATTTTCCTAAGCCCTAACTGAAATGAGATGTTTTTTCAACACTAGGACATTAGACATGTTTTTTTAAGTGCAAAATTGATGGGCATGGGAGATAAGTACAAAATACGTTAAGAAAAGCAATGCCAACCTATATTTTTTGGACTAAAAAATAGTCCGAATAAATTTTCAGTAATTCTAGCAAGGTTTCGTTAAAAAAGTCAACTTTCTAAAGTCTGTATCTCAAACTAGAGGCTCTAAAGAGCCTGTGTCGCTCACCTTGGTCCATGTGAATATTAAACAATGGACACAGATGGATTCATGACAAAATTGTGTTTTGGTGATGGTGATGTGTTTGTAGATCTTACTTTACTAAACATTCTTGCTGCTTACAATTATCTCTATCTATAACAGTACTTTCTGTGGAAAATGTTATTGAAAATCTTCAAATTTTAAGAAAATTGTTAAAAATTGACTATGAAGGGCAATAACTCCTTAGGGGGTCAATTGACTATTTTGGTCAGACTGACTTATTTTTAGTTCTTACTTTGCTGTACATTATTGCTGTTTACAGTTTATCTTTATCTATAATAATATTCAAGATAATAACAAAAAAACAGCAAAATTTCCTCAAAATTACCAATTCAGGGGCAGCAACCTAACAACCGATTATCCGATTCATCTGAAAATTTCAGGGCAGATAGATCGTGACCTGATCAACAATTTTACTTCCTGTCAGATTTGCTCTTAATGCTTTGGTTTTTGAGTTATAAGCCAAAAACTGCATTTTACCCCCATGTTCTATTTTTAGCCAAGGTGGCCATCTTGGTTTGTTGGCCGAGTTACCGGACACATTTTTTTAACTAGATACCCAATGATGATTATGGCTAAGTTTGGTTAAATTAGGCCCAGTAGTTTCAGAGGAGAAGATTTTTCTAAAAGATTACTAAGATTTACGAAAAATGTTAAAAATTGACTATAAAGGGCAATAACTCCTAAAGTGGTCAACTGACCATTTTGGTCATGTTGACTTATTTGTAGATCTTACTTTGTTGAACATTATTGCTGTTTGCAGTTTATCTCTATCTATAATAATATTCAAGATAATAACCAAAAACAGCAAAATTTCCTTAAAATTACCATTTCAGGGGCAGCAACCCAACAACAGAATGTCAGATTCATCTGAAAATTTCAGGGCATATGATCTTGACCTGATGAACAATTTTACTGTGTGTCAGATTTGCTCTAAATGCTTTGGTTTTTGAGTTATAAGCCAAAAACTGCATTTTACCCCTATGTTCTATTTTTAGCCATGGCGGCCATCTTGGTTGGTTGGGCGGGGCACCGGACACATTTTTTAAACTAAATACCCCAATGATGATTATGGCCAAGTTTGGTTAAATTTGACCCAGTAGTTTCAGAGGAGAAGATTTTTCTAAACGATTACTAAGATTTACGAAAAAATGGTTAAAAATTGACTATAAAGGGCAATAACTCCTAAAGTGGTCAACTGACCATTTTGATCATGTTGACTTATTTGTAGATCTTACTTTGCTGAACATTATTGCTGTTTACAGTTTATCTCTATCTATAATAATATTCAAGATAATAACCAAAAACAGTAAAATTTCCTTAAAATTACCAATTCAGGGGCAGCAACCCAACAATGGGTTGTCCGATTCATCTGAAAATTTCAGGGCAGATAGATCTTGACCTGATGAACAATTTTACCCCATGTCAGATTTGCTCTAAATGCTTTGGTTTTTGAGTTATAAGCCAAAAACTGCATTTTACCCCTATGTTCTATTTTTAGCCATGGCGGCCATCTTGGTTGGTTGACCGGGTCATCAGACACATTTTTTAAACTAGATACCCCAATGATGATTGTGGCCAAGTTTGGTTAAATTTGGATCAGTAGTTTCAGAGGAGAAGATTTTTGTAAAAGTTAACGACGCCAGACGACGACGGACGACGGACGACAGACGACGGACGACGGACGCCGGACGCCAAGTGCTGAGAAAAGCTCACTTGGCCCTTTGGGCCAGGTGAGCTAAAAAGGCTATCATTGTAGCCCATGGGGAAATTAATTGTTTATTTCAATCTTCAAAGATGTTTATTTTTCATGTTGTCAACTTTTTTTTTAATAGTTTGCAACTCTACTAGGATATTCAACATTTTGCAGATTTTAAATTGCTAAATTTCTCTATACGTTATTTTTAAGAAATAAATACATGTATGATGTACATCTAAAATCCACTTCAGATAAATATGTTGGAATTCTTGTTTTTTTTACATATTTTTCTAGTAGAAGTTTAATAATAAAATTCATTGATATCAAATATCCTATGAGCATCATGATATATTTTATATTTCAAGAACAAGCCAAGCATTATAATTTTGAGGCAAATACAATTTGATTTTCTTGTTTGAATTATTTCTCATTTTGTCATTTCAGGGCTTTTCATTCGTAAGTATACAGCTATTTGGTCACTGTTTGAAGGCAGTGACCTACAGTTGTTTACATGAATCCATGCATGTCATGTGACTCTGGTGGATTATAAGTTGTCTCATTGGCTATAACAAGTCATGTCCTTGATTTTTATAAAAAAAAAAAAAAAAAAGTTTTTCCTATAAATAACTAACCTCTTTGTTTTCTTTCTCTAATAATGATATTCTTTCCAGAAGTTTATTGACATCTATTGGTACTGAATTTTCTGTTGTATTATTCTGTGTAATAAAGATAAAAAAAAATGAAAAATTAATAAATCATAAAAAAGTTCATAAATTTGTGAAGATTATTTCAACACATGGCTTAAAAAGAAGTCTGCTTTTTGCAATATTGAACCATGGTAGGATGAAGCTGTTATAAGAGACAGAGATTTGTTAAAAGACAAACAACCCTTGAGAAATGTTTTTTTGCAGGGTGATTTAACTGTAGAATTTATTTTCTGATTGTGGAGAAGACGTTTCAAGTTAAAAAACTTATGCTGATCCTTACATAGGCAAAATTTGCTCACGTGAATTTCACATGAAAAATTTCACGCGAGATTCACCTCAAATGAGCTTATGTATGAAACTCAAGTGAAAATTTTCATGTGAATTTCACATGAATTGAGATTCACATGAATTTCACATGAACTTTTCAACCAAAAAAATTGGTATTTATCATGATTTTACTTAAATTTGAAAATTTAGATGTTGTTTGAATTACTTTATTTAAAAAATTCATGTGAATTTTACGTGAACAAAATTCATGTGATTTTCATGTGAATTTCACATCAAATTCATGTGAAACTCACATAAACAGATTTCACATGAGTTTCACGTATAAGCTCGTTGGAGATGAAATTCACATATTTCACGCAAGATTCACACGAATTTAAATTCACGTGAAATTGATGTGAATGAAATAATATAGTTTGTCAATGTCTTTTGAAATATAAAATATCTTTTAAGGTAGATTCATGGTATACCGCCATCTTGGATTGTACAATCACAGTATAAAATCGGTCTAGTTATTTGCCCAAATCAGCAAATTTGGAAACAGATTTGCAATTAAATGGTTAAGTTAGACAGTTTATTTATATAAAGAAAACTTGTTAATTTAATCAACCTTTTTGGTTTTAAAATCATTTTTTTCAAATGAGCCATTTAAGGGGAGATAACTCTTTTAGTACAAAATTTATACTGGGCTAATAGGGAAATTTTTTAATTTTACTTGTGGCAAGAAACAAGTTCGGTGACACCATGTTTTCTTTTTATTTTCTTAAAACATATTATGAAACCTATCTTCTCACAATTCATTTCAAAATTCTATCTCATAAAATTTTTTGTATGCACTCTTATGTGTTTTTTCATGAACAAACCAACCAAATTTAGGCAATTTTCCACGACTCATAGCTTGAAAAATAGCACGGTGACCCATACTTTTTATTATATTTTTGAAAAAAGGCATATTAAAATCTTCATTTTGGCAAATTATAAGAAAATTCTGTCTCAAAAAACATTTACTTATGATCTACCGTAACTATCTATTTTCTTAACTTTAGAAAAAGTTGTATTCTACTTTAGTAGACAACTTATTAGTGTTTACAAAATTCTCATTAAATTGAAACCAATCATTAATAAATGTCCGGGTAATTATTCTTAACAGCATTTAATGTAACTTGTCACACAAACTGTAACTTAAAGTTAAATAGTTGCTTACATCCACATCATTTTGATAATGTGGATAAGACTTTTCATTGGGTTTGTACTAACATAATGGCTGCTACTTGTGGAGCAAGACCATTTGAAATTGCTTTTTTTTATACAATTTTCACTAAAGACTGTAGTAAACCCCTATGTTTATTTTTAGCCATAGTGGCCATGTAGTGGTTGGATGACAAGGTGGATACATTTATCAATCAAGATACCCTATTGAAAATTGTGGCTACCTAAAAGTTTAATTCTGTTTGGCCCAGTAGATTGAGTGTAGACGAATTTTGTAAAAGAGTGGGTCTTCAAAGGGTTACAACTCCTTATGGGTCATTCCCATGTGAATTGACAATTTTGGTCATATTGACTTATTTATAGATTCTACTTTGCTGACATTATTGCTGATTAAGGACGCAAAGTGATGAGAAAAGCTAACTTGGCTCGTTGGGCTAGGTGAGGTAAAAATAAAAACAACACGGAAGATAAGCCATAAGGCTCTGATACTCATGTGACACATAACCTTTCATAGGAATACTATACATTTACATGTAGAGAAACTTGTAAAGTCAGTTCATGCTTTAACTTATGAATTCTTGAAAAATTAGATCCTGTCAAACTTATGAAAATATATAACATTAAACTACACATATTTATGAGTTAAGTTTGAGTTGAATGGTGAAAGTTCCATCAAAATCATTTAAAAAAAGTTGTTATTGTTGAGAATTTACCAAATTATACAAAAAAAACAGCAAAAGTAATTATGACTATTAACATTGTAATGTATTACTGTGCTTATCCAGTGACCTTTGGGGTATCACAATAGCAATGGCCAAAAGTGTTTACCAAATTGCAGTTAGATTTCTTCTCCAACTAACTGATCAACTGGTAAAATATTTTAGCAGATTGCTCAAGTGAAATGTTGTTAGTATGAAGTGAGTGCTGTAAAATCAAAAGTAATACTTACCATCCAGATCCAGTTAGGTGATATCTTTGTCATTTGTTTCAAACACAAAAATGACTTACTATAGTATGAGTCACTGAATAAGAAGGTCTAATTTTGACATGGAAACTTCTATCATAAATAGATTTTATAAATAAATAGTTGAAAACATTGTTGTGTAAGTCTATAATTTATAGCTCCGTTTTCCAACAACAGATTAGTGCATAATAGTAATTTGAAATTTTTTTTCTAAAGCAATTACTTATCTGCTACCATTAAAGGGAAATAATTTACATAACTGAAAATCAGCAAAATGTTGTCACAATTTTTGTCTGACAAATATCAACTTTCCTCATTTAATTTATTTGTAACATTACTTTAATGATTATTAAACTTTTATCCTCTGTTTTGAAAAGAAACAATGGAATTTATTTTTAAGATGATTAAAATTTTGAAAAAAATTGTAGGCAAAATCAGAAGCCAGGTATCATTGATTAATTGTTTAGTGTACAATAACTCAAAAAAAATTATTTCCCTTTAATGCCAGCAGATCAGTAATTTGTATAGAAAATATTATACGAATTATAATTACACAATAACTTTGTCTTAGAAGACAAAGCTATAAAATATACATCTACAAAACAAGGGTTTGAACTATTTATTTATAAAATCTATTTATGATAGAAGTTTCCATGTCAAAATTAGACCTTATTCAGTGACTCATACTATAGTAAGTCATTTTTGTGTTTGAAACAAATGACAAAGATATCAACTAACTGGATCTGGATGGTAAGTATTACTTTTGATTTCACAGCACTCACTTCATACTGACAACATTTCACTTGAGCAATCTGCTAAAACATTTTACCAGTTGATCAGTTAGTTGGAGAAGAAATCTAACTGCAATTTGGTAAACTGTTTTGGCCATTGCTATTGTGATACCCCAAAGGTCACTGGATAAGCACTGTAAATGTGGGCAAAGTAAATTCTCAATCTAATGAATTAAGAAAAACAAAATACTTGAAAACAAATGAAGGAATCTTTTTTATTATGATAGAGTAAAATAACATATTTGTGAAAGGCCTATACATCAGACAGAGAGTTGATTAAGCAGTGCTTTTTAATTTTCTCCCGATGAAGAAAGTACCGTTACCAAAGCCTAGAATTATATTCTCAGCCTAGAATTATATTCTCGCGGAGCAAATTAATGAAGTAATTCAGGTGACCCTCATATATCAATTGATCTGTTTTTAGCTAGCTATTATAGATTAAACTATCTAATAAACTTGGCCTTTATTCGATTAGGTGGTTAATGAAGAAAGCGTAGAATATATACTGTACTTTTATCGTTTGTTTCTTCCATTGCACTCTAGATAGAACATTAAGACATTTCAAGGCTATGATGATTTTCAAGTGGAATTTTTATTTCGTTAGAGAAAGCTTGACTTTAATGGTTGCTTTGCATGGAATCTATTAGAATTCACATTTAATGGCAATAAGAATGTGCATGTGTTAAGAAAAACTTGATTGCCTTTTTTTATTTAATATTCCCAATGGAAATGTTAAAAGCGGAAAATAATTAAAGTTTCTTTTTGACAAAAAAACATATGTCTCCCCTGCTGCCTTTTCCCTGAAGTTACAAAGGGAAACTACTCACAAAAAGTTTATCTGATCTGTGAAACTTTTTTTTTAACATGTGATGAAATCTGTTTAACTGTAGGATTCAACCCATTCTAATCTAATATATCGTCGCTGTTATGCAAAAACCTCGTATCTCAATTTTTTGTGGAAATCTTTTTATTGATTATTTAGAATTAAATATGTATGTTCCACTGTATGTGAAAATATCTGATCTTCTAACCAATCATTAACCTGAATTCTGACATGTGACGAAAAAGTGTAGTCGGATTGGTGAGACATTTTGTTGTTCGAAAATATCGTATCTCAAAAGAAAAACACACGGCACGGCAGCTGACATCATAACAGCTACAGTTTACTGAATCAATTTTAGGTTCTCAAAGCTAATAAAGCTTAGAAATAATGTGAAAAGCTTTCAAAATACAATATAGGTGCAGACATTTTTGCTCGTCTTGGTAATTTATTGGTTAGAAGATCAGATATTTTCGCATACAGTGGAACATACACATTTAATTCTAAATAATCGATAAAAAGATTTCAGTTTTTACTGCCTGGTGTGAAATAATCAAAACCTTAGATACGAGGTTTTTGTATAACAGCGACGATATGTAAATTTTGGAAGATTTGATATTTTTTGAATGGAGGCAAAGGCCACAGTTTTGTTATGGGGAAAACCCAAAATAAGTTTGATCATGGAAGTATTATATTGACATTCATTAGTGGTTTCCAATTTTCATGGATGAAGGAAAACCTGCATGTTTGTGGACATTCAATTTCGTGGTTTTGCCGGTCTTCATACAAGGCTTTAGAAAATTTGTTATTCTTTAAACATTTAATTTCATGGTTCACCTATACCCACAAAATCCATGAAAAATTGGTATCCAACATATGATATTGAATCCACATTATAAATTGATTGATTGAAGTACTCAGCGTCCTTTGAAAGTGCATTTTTTTTAATTTAGTACTTTAAACTTTAAGTACTTTAAGTATTGAAAATTTATAAATGTAGTACCAGTTTAGTAACATCAGCTAACAGATTTATGCTATAAGTTTGAAGTACCAGAGTTTTCCATCGTTTTATACATTTGGAAATGCCTGTACCAAGTCAGGAAAATTTCAGTTGTTTTCCATTCGTTTTGATATTTTTGAACTTTTGATTTTGCAATTTGATAAAGGACTTTTCGGTTTTGCAATTTCTTGGAATTTTGTTTTTAATATTTTTTTGTTTTTGTTCTTTTATAGTGGTGTTCTCATAAACAGGCTCTGCACCTGTTTTACTTTTAGTAAATTTTAAGATGTAAAAGTGCTGCCAAAAAGTACTCAACAAGTACTTTATACTGTGTTCGTACCGTTATAGTACAAAATGATTACAGTTCAAATTTAGTAGAACATAATTTGTATGTTTTTGCATTAAATTAATGTTTTATGTTAATTCATCAAAATATACTTAAATATATTTTATATACAGTTATTATAATTTGTAGTCTGTTAGTTTATTCAGGCAGAGCATTTAATCTATTGATTAATATATTTTAGGCCAATGTTTTGAGAGAAACTTGTGAAAAATCTATGAATTTATCATACATGTATTTGTTGCTTAATGTGGAACCTGAGCCCCTGCCCCTTATATCAGCCTCTGCTTAAGTGGTAGCCAAATCTTTAATTATGAAAAATCATCATATTTTTGTATTAGAAATTGTCTTCGGACCATCATATTCTTTATTTTAAGTGTGATATAGATATTTAGAGAAATGTAGATTTTTGCACTGCATGTGAGAGTTTTTTAATTTTGAATATATTATCATATCTGTATCAAAAAGGATGAAATAGATAAACTTTAGACTCGAACATCTTGTGTCTGTTTTTTTTTTTAAATTTTAAAGGAAAAGACGATTTCACAAGATTGATACTTGAAATCTGAAGTACAAATATAGTACATGTAGTGCAAAATTATGATACTAAGATAGTCATTAAGAAGTACTAGAATTGTTTTTCATCTTTTAAGTACATTTAAAAAAATATCTCATATGTATGTACTTAAAAAACTTAAAAAGAGAAGTACCCAGACACTAGACAGCCCACAAGATCCACACTGACAAAATTTGATGGGACTAAATAGTTTTACATGTGGGTGTACATGCACCCTCTCTCACCATAAGTAAAAAAATGATTTGATTCATAGTACCCTATACTGGTTTGCATTTACTGTAACTATTCATGACAAATTTTACAAATAAATACTAATACTAAAAGTTTTTGAGCATTTTTACCAAATATTTGAATTTCTGAAGTCACAAATGACTAATATGATGGCAGTATACAGTGGATTCATTATTATTCCTTGGATTCCAATTTTTGTTGATTTTGTAGCTATATCATACATGTGAACAATAAATTTGAATGGTCAACATATGTTCTATAGGCTTGTATTATAGCAGACCTTAGTAAAATCATTAAACCAAATATCAAAGAAAATACAAAAAATCCTCAATCCAAGAAAATGTGTAGAGTGGGGTGCTCATTTTCGCTGCATCTTTCCATGTTTTCTACAGTTTATGTTCAGGTCTAAATGTTTTTGAAGTATACTGATATTTCTATATGAAGATAACTTCAAATGCAAAATATACTTAAGCTTGAAAACCGGTTTGTTTTAAGAAAATCATCTGAAAAGTTAGATTAAAGGGTGTTTGAAATTTTCGGATGTTTTGTCAATGGGGGACACATATTCGCCATTTTTACACATCTATTTAAAACCAAATAACCGCAGCTTTTAACAATTTTTATCAAATTAATTACATTATACATGTTATAGATGAATAGCAGACATTTCAAAGGTATAAAGAATTTAAAATTAGGGCATTCAGTCAAATACTTACTTAGAAATACTTCTTTGAAATCGTGTTTTTTATTCAGGAAATTGTCCGAAAATCGTTGTCCGTTTTTCGGTCATTTTCGGTAGGAGCCGCAATTTTGTCTCAGTTTTAAAAAATATTATATTTGTTATAAAAATATAATTTACGGGTACATTTCTTCCATTTCAGCCATCCTTTGAAGTTTTTACACCTCAAAATCCTTAAACGGCGAAATTGTGTCCCCGGCGAAAATGAGCACCCCACTCTACCCACAAAAATTAATGAATTGGCAGCATATTAATATATAAAACAAAATCTTACAGCTGACGAATTTTCTTCTGGTATTTCATTTTGTTGAACACTTTCACTCGATTTGGAGACCTCTGTTGGCATGGTGGCAGACGTCTGCTGGTTACTTGCTACTGGATTTTGTTGAACACTAGGAACTGGTTGATTTGATTTAATACTGGAAGTTTTGTTAGGGAGCGGTGGGACAGGTGGTTGGTTGCCTACTGGATAAGGTATCACTTCAGCATCCTCTAATTCCTGAAACAGTTATACTAGTATTTTGATACATGTATAATATTTTTTGTAATCTGACCATTCAAGTTAAATATCATAATATTTTCTTTGACCTTTATATAATGGTCCATGCCTTTTTAAAATTTCAAAATAACTAGTTTTAGAGGTATCTATGAGTAATTCATAAATCTCAAATTTTATAATCACGAAAACCATGGGGCATGCCACTGCATCTTTCTATATCAAAATCACAGAAATAAATCGACTCTGTACATCATGTTAAATTATCATGTATTTAAAGTTTGCAAATTTGTTATTATTTTCAAACTGTCAGAATATTTTTTTTTTCATTCAAAGTTCATAATTTTGCAACAATTAGAGTCTAAAATACTCAAAATCCCAATATTTCAAAGCCCCTTCCAATGAACTACAATCTGCTGTCAATAAGATATGTTTAAATCAGCTCATATAAACAGCTGTATTTTTTCGCAACACAATTCTCTAAAATAGAAATTTAGGAAACATTTAACATAATTTACAAAACTCATGGATTTTTAAAACTTTTTATTTAATGAAAGGGGAATAACTCAATTTCATTTTGTAATATTTGGCCTAAAAAATTCATTGGACAGAAAAAAAAACCATGCATAACATTTAGTTTTAAACACGAATAAGAAAAACTACTAATGAATCAAGATAAACAAAGAATAAATATTAAATCTGAAAAAGGACAACCATAAAAAAGTTTTGGTTTAGCTATACTTGACCATCTGTCAGTTACTGAAATTGAATGGATTAAAAAACTAGAGGCTCTAAAGAGCCTATGTCGCTCACCTTGGTCTATGTGAATATTAAACAAAGTACACAGATGGATTCATGACAAAATTGTGATTTGGTGATGGTGATGTGTTTGTAGATCTTACTTTACTAAACATTCTTGCTGTTTACAATTATCTCTATCTATAATGGACTTGGCCCAGTAGTTTCAGTGGAAAATGTTAGTGAAAATATACAAATTTTATGAAAATTGTTAAAAATTGACTCTGAAGGGCAATAACTCCTTAGGGGGTCAATTGACCATTTTGGTCATGTTGACTTATTTTTAGGTCTTACTTTGCTGTACATTATTGCTGTTTAAGTTTATCTCTATCTATAATAATATTCAAGATAACAAAAAAACAGCAAAATTTCCTTAAAATTACCAGTTCAGGGGCAGCAACCTAACAACAGGTTATCTGATTCATCTGAAAATTCCAGGGCAGTTAGATCTTCACCTGATCAACAATTTCACTTCGTCAGATGTGCTCCAAATGCTTTGGTTTTTGAGTTATAAGCTAAAAACTGCATTTTACTCCTATGTTCTATTTTTAGCCAAGGTGGCCATCTTGGTTGGTTTGCCAAGTTACCAGGCACATTTTTTAAACTAGATACCCCAATGATGATTGTGGCCAAGTTTGGGTTAATTTGGCCCAGTAGTTTCAGAGGAGAAGATTTTTCTAAAAGATTACTAAGATTAACGAAAAATGGTTAAAAATTGACTATAAAGGGCAATAACTCCTAAAGGGGTCAACTGACCATTTTGATCATGTTCACTTATTTGTAAATCTTACTTTGTTGAACATTATTGCTGTTTACAGTTTATCTCTATCTATAATAATATTCAAGATAATAACCAAAAACAGCAAAATTTCCTTTAAATTACCAATTCAGGGGCAGCAACCTAACAACAGGTTGTCTGATTCATCTGAAAATTTCAGGGCAGATAGATTTTGACCTGATAAATAATTTAACCCCCATGTCAGATTTGCTCTAAATGCTTTGGTTTCAGAGTTATAAGCCAAAATCTACATTTTACCCCTGTTCTATTTTTAGCCATGGTGTCCATCTTGGTTGGTTGGCCGGGTCACGCCACACATTTTTAAACTAGATTACCCAATGATGATTGTGGCCAAGTTTGGTTTAATTTGGCCCAGTAGTTTCAGAGGAGAAGATTTTTGTAAAAGCTAACGACGGACAACGAACGACGGACGCAAAGTGATGAGAAAAGCTCACTTGGCCGTTCGGGCCAGGTGAGCTAATGAGAACGTATTGCGTCTTGAAAAGATGTGCAAAAACATTATAAGGGAGACGAGATATAATTGGCCATTTGAAACAATCAATCAAAGACTTAAGGAGGCTCGCGGGTATAAGATTTTCAGAAAAAAAAAATTTTCATTAGAAATTTTATTTATTACCTTAAGTAGTTGTTACTTTATCATATGGTACAAAAATCATTCCCAAAAATGAATTCGTGTTGGCCCCTGGTGACTTTTAAAATGTAGATATCATTGAAAAAGCTCCAAATTATCTCCCTTTGGTGCAAAAAATGCCATTTTTTGGCATTAAAATTGAAATATCTTTTTTAACTTATCGGTGACCTATATTTTTTTATTGTTGTATTTGAATAAGCTGTACATAAACTAAAGAATTGTAAAATTTAAGCCATTTCTGTAATTAAGTTCTTTTTTTATTTCGATATTACCGCTATTTCTCCTATTAGTTCAACAGAAAAAAAAAGACATTAACAAAAATGTATGCTTCTTTCCAAGGAAGATTGTGAGCGTCAATGAATGGTGACCCCATTTTTTTATTTCATTTTTCTATTAAGTATAAGATAAAGTTCATTTCCTATCATGATTTTCTTGATAGAGGGTTGCTGCTCACAAGGAAGCTTTAAACCCAGAGTTCCAAATGGAGAAGTTGAAATCATCCCTTCATAAATTTTACAGACGCCATCACAAGTTGGTTGACCGTTATGGAATAACCGTTTCACAAATGATATTGGATATGTTCCTTATGTCATAACTACAATCCCTTTCCCTTTCATGAATGTGACCTACCGAATTAGACTATTTACCGCATTTGTTATCACATAAGCAACATGACGGGTGCCACATGTGGAGCAGGATCTGCTTACCCTTCCAGAGCACCTGAGATCACCCCGAGTTTTTTGGTGGGGTTCGTGTTGTTTATTCTTTAGTTTTTCTATGTTGTGTCATGTGTGCTGTTGTTTGTCTTATTCATTTTAAGTCATGACGTTGTCAGTTTGTTTTAGATTTATGAGTTTGACTGTCCCTTTGGTATTTTTCGTCCCTCTTTTATAGAAAAATATAGAAATATCCAATATTAAATAAAAAAAATGATTTAGACCCACGAGTCCCCTTAAGGAAAAAGATGTGAACAACAACTCATCCTTATTAGAAAAGATTATAAGGTTGTATTTCCTTCTATAGGCAGACTAAGGCAAAAACGCTAAACATCCACATACAAAATGCATGAGTCTTCTTTAATCTAACGAAAAATTGTTACCAACGAAAAATAAATAAATTCAAAGTACAAAATATAAACCTAGGATTGTATAATTAAGTTTAAACACAACTTTGCGTCTATTTTGGACTTGTATTAAATTGATTTTATTCGAAATTTTAAAACAGTCAAACCTATATATAATGGTCACCATAGGCCCCAGAAGAAAAGAGAAGTAAACTTTGAATTGAAGTTTAAAATCAATAATTTCAAGAGACATGTAGAGGGTGACATATATTTCAATGGATTAATTGATTGCTTTCAAATAACAAATATGTCATGCCTGTTGCGGCAACTTATACATAATTATAGAGGAAGAAAAATGCAAATCTTCAGAAAACAAAAAATATTTACAGCTTTGAGCCAATCAGGCATGTCACTTTCTGCTGTTTCCACAGGGTGTTGGGATACTTCACTGGGCATGACAGGGCTGCCAGGCTTCCCAGAATCCTTTGCAGTATCACAATCTAATGTGCCCTCACTAGACATATCACTGGCTCCATCACAATAAGCACTGTCCTCCTCTGTTATAATGGGTGGTGAATGTAACACAACTGAGGAAAAGAAAGAACCAATTAATTTCTATTTCAAATAGCATATGATCAATATCTCAGTTTTCATTGGATGTGAGAATATTTAAAACAAAAATGTAATCCCTGAAATTAAGTGAGCATACATAAATCTGAGACACAAAACACCACTTGTTTAACTGAAATAGAACTAATGTTACAGTAAATAATGACACCTATACAAGTATAGCTTAAGAAAAATATAATTTTAATCAATACACAACAGGAACATAAAATTGAGAATGGAAATGGGGAAAGTGTCAAAGAGACAACAACCAGACCATAGAGCAGACAACAGCAGAAGGTCACCATCAGGTCTTATATATTAGATATATTAGATATATTAGATATATTAGATATACTGTTCCAAGATTTATAATGAAACATGAAATACAAAATTACCAAATACAATCAAAGGAGCTAAGCTTTAAACCACAGATTTAAAATTAAGCATTATAAAAACTCATGTCAGCTGGAATGCTGGACGCCTCCGGGTGCGGGAATTTCTCGCTACATTGAAGACCTGTTGGTGACCTTCTGCTGTTGTTTTTTTTTCTATGGTCGGGTTGTTGTCTCTTTGGCACATTCTCCATTTCCATTCTCAATTTTATTAAAACAGCATATTTTTATGCGTTTACTTTCCTACATTTGCTAGAGGTATAGGGGGAGGGTTGAGATATCATAAACATGTTTAACCCTGCAGCAATTTTGGGCCTGTCCCAATTTAGTCAGGAGCCTCAGGCCTTTGTTAGTCTTGTATGATTTTTAATTTTAGTTTCTTGTGTATAATTCAGAGTTAAGTATGAGGTCCATTATCACTGTACTAGTATACATATTTTTAAAGTGGCTAGCTGAAGGACACATAGGGGTGCGGGAGTTTCTCCCATTAGTGGCCTTCAGCTGTTGTCTGTTCTATGGTCGGGTTGTTGTCGCTTTGACACATTCCCAATTTGCTTTCTCAATTTGAGTATTTTATTTTCAATGTCCCGGCCCTTCTTAAAATTATGTCACTGTTTAATTTGTCCAATAGATTAATTTGTCCAATAAGCAAACAATTATATTTGGTATATTAATGCAGCAATGCAGTATTCAAGAAGAATTACTCAAGATTTAAAATACAATACAGTTGTAGAAAACTATCTGTTAACCTCTAAATGACTTTAAATAGCTATATGTGCTGTCAGGTTGCGGTCTCATTGAAGCATATCCCACATCTAGATTTGTTCATAATGAGAGAGTCAAATTTAAGTTTTTATTGTGTTTCGGTGTAGCTGTCTGATTTAAGTTAATCCTATAACTTCCATCAAAATTGCTTTGCTCATTGTCTAGAATTTCACTTTTCATAGTGTAAATCAATTTACTTCTTCATCTTTGAATAGGACTTTTTTTGTTTAAAAAATCCATTTCTTTTTCCCATAGCTTCACTTTCAGAGTTTTGTTAACCATGGTTATTAAATTTTGTATAGAAAAGAAAACAATACACAAGTACATCTACATACACATGTACATCTACACCACACAAATACAAGCTTCAACAAAACTGTCAAATGATCAGAGCAAAATAAATAATAAAATTTTTTACTATATCTTTTTTTTTTCTTCTGTTAAATTTTTTTTTTGTTGGGACTTTGGGGGAAAATCAGTCTCTAGAGATTGAAATATACAGTGTTACTGTGTAGATATTTGTTCAGTGTTGAAAAAGTATATAGACCTCTTGAAATATTTGTTGTTTGTCATAATCTGTTGTTAGGGAATAGTCAAGTTTCTATATTTTTAAAATATGTTTATTACGGAATACATATAGTGAAAATTTTAAAATCAAGGGCACTTTTACCAATAAGGTTGTGATGTTTCGAAAAATACAACAAACACCTGACTGCTACTGACAAGTGAAACATACAATTAATGTAGAGTTATCTCCCCTAGAACAGATAGTTTAACACATTTTGTTCTAAATTTAGTTTGCATTACACACACAGTTAGAATGCCATGAAGCACCACAGAGAATCGCAATGCTGCTGTATTTTTCTAGTTAAGCTTGGATAAAATTTATGCTGAATGCCATAAATTATGGATTATATAAGCAATGCATGCTGGGTATTAGTTTTCACTTGTACTTTTACAACCTAGCCACATGCTTCCAAAATGCGACAGCAACATGCATTAATGAGGGTGGACAGGGTTAAAGTTACTTAATTCTTATTTTTTAATTGATACTTTTTTGAAGACATTATAGCAAGTTTTCAATTGACCAAATTAAAGATAGAGTTATTAGCCTTGGTCACCCTGTTTGACTGCAAGTCAGATTGTGATTTTTTTTTTTTAAATTCAACTGCTTTTTCTAAATGTCACACGTTTAAATTTGTTATACAAACTGTTTGCTTTCTGATATGCAAGGGGAATAACTCCAACTGAAATTAGGTTAATGGAAAACTATCTTTGCAAACAGATACATGTAATAGTCATCAGAGTAACTGCTTATATAAAAAAAGAAGATGTGGTATGATTGCCAATGAGACAACTATCCACAAAAGACCAAAATGACACAGACATTAACAACTATAGGTCACCGTACTTCCATTCAAAATTCACCTTCACTTGACCAAACCTGTTTACAAGGAACCAACTTTAAAATTTTGTATAACTTTTCAAAACATTCAATTTCTTAATTTTCACTTTTCATCATCAAGCATTTCTTATAAATAAATGGTAAAATCACTAAAATATCAAACATAAATCATTAATTAACATACAAAATTTGATTTAAATACATTAAGATATATGTTAAGAAAATTGTAATAATATACATATGAAAAAAAAGGACAAAAACTCAACTCAGTTGCAGATTCTAAACCCATCTAACTTTTCTTCAACACTCCTCTCTTAAAAACTTTTCAATTTAATCATTCTAAAAAGTTCACCTCAAGATGCATAACTCACTGTAAACGAAACATGCATTTTTTTAAATCCTGTCCATCCCATTTTTCTTACCTTTTTTATTTTTTAAACCTATATGAAAAAGAGAGCTACAATTAAGACAAACTTTAAAATTATCTTTAAAATAAAAGAGCTACTGGTAATTATCTTTAAAGTTTGTTTTGCTCAAACTTTATCCAATACAAACAAAAACATAACCATGTTAACATAACAAACTGAAGTAAATATTTTGTAAACACAACATAAATAAAAAAAAAAATTTAAACTAACTTGTGCAATGAATTATAACAAACACTCAAAGTAATTAAATATTCAGTCTATACTCTACCTTTATTAATTGAAGTAGTTTCCAATTTCCTGGTTTTGAGTTTCATAATGTTTTGTTATTTTATGATATTGATCTCATTTCATTGTACTATTTTAACACTTATATAAATACTATGAAAATAGCTGTAATAAGCTCACTTTCCGAAGTGCCTTACCTTTGCACATTTTTTTTTATTGTAAATAAATCATTCTGCCATTATAACATAAAGTTTCTGAGTAAAAATCATAACTCATATGCCTACTGTTTAAACAAACAAGATTTTTTTTTATCAATATAAGTGATAGCTCCCTTGTAACAGTATTTTCTAAAATTTAACATAATTATCTAAATTAATTTCCTTGCATCTATCATTTAAACTGACAATGCCATATCTCTTGCACGTTAAAGACACCCTTGTAGATTTCGAAAAAGAGCAGGCTAATGCCGCTACAAGGCAGCACTTGCACCCGCAAAGTGGAAAGGGATTAATATAAGTTTCAAAACTTGTTTCCCAATCCACTATAAATAAATATGTTTAAACTAAACTGACAATGTTTCCAGAACAAATAGAGTAGAAACAAGAAATTGTGTCTCCAGTACACAGATGCTCCATCCGCACTATAATTTTCTATGTTCAGTGGACTGTGAAAATGGGGGAAAATCTCTAATTTGGCATTAAAATTAGAAAGATCATATCATAGGGAACATGTGTTCTAAGTTTCAAGTTGATTGGACTTCAACTTCATCAAAAACTACCTCCACCAAAAACTTTAACCTGAAGCGGGACAGACGCACGAATGAAGACAAACAGACGAACTAATGAACAGACAGACTCACAGACCAGAAAACATAAAGCCCATAAATGGGGCATAAAAATTTAGCACTCAAAATATTTCTTTCATAATAAAAAGAAAAAACTAATTTTGCGAGAGAAAAAGGTGAAATTCTTTCGTTCAATCTTTTTTAAGTTTAAAATAACATGTTAATACAGAGAAATATCATGCCAGTATAACCTAATCACAAACTTAAACAATTTACAGGCTATTATTTGATTTGGAATTACTTTTAATTATGGAATTTGCTTTATTTCTTGTGCTTGAAATTTTTAATGAATTCCATGTTTATTCTGCATTATAATGTTCTATTACGAAGAAGATAGCACATTTTCAATATAATTTACTGTGCCGTCCACAACACTATCTATACAAAATACATTTTATGGAAAGTGTTATGAACTGCTCAAAACATTATAATACCAAAAAAAACTATCTATACAAAATATATTGTGTGGAAAGTGTTATGCACCGCTCAAAACATAATACTGTAAATTCAGAAATTATTAAGAGTTTTTTATTATTGCGAAAAAATGCAACAGGGTTATAAACACAATAACTTAAACTCCTTTTCGAAATATTTTTTATAAATTAAACAGGATTTTTCTCAAAATCGTAAAAAATCAAAATCACATTTAAGTCTAAAATGATGAAATTGCAATAATAAATGCACACAATAATTTCTGGATTTACAGTAATACAGAATAAACAGGGAATTTATCAAAAATTTCAAACATAAGAAATTATGCAAATTCCATAATTAGAAATAATTCCAAGTTCAAATTATAGCCTGTTAATTGTTGATGCTGTGGATGCTCAATTAGCACCGCATCTTAAGCATCACTTACAGAGTCATAATAGACTTAAGAAAAAAATCAGTTAAATAAAATAAAAAATCAAATTGGGGTAATCTTAATGTACAATTAAGGACCAACTTCTGAAACCTAATCCTTTCCCTGTCCCTAACAAATCTAATCCTTACCTTAGGATAATGTTGAAATGATTTGAAGCTCCCAAACAGATAACACATCTATCTAATATTATAAGCATATAATATTTACGCTCGGTTTCTAATGTAAATAGTACACATCTTAAAAAATCAATTGATTTATCTTTTTTTCAATTTGAAAGTAATTTTGCATCTTGCAACAGTTGGATGAGTTGTTAATAAGAAAGATCCAATTTTGAATTTGAATTGTAAAAGAAACATTAAATATGTATAATCTTATAAAATGCATGGAAGACATTGAAAGAAACAGAAAATCTTGTTTTCACAAATACATAGATCAATAACCCATGTTATTTTTTATCTTGATACGAAAAAGGTAAACACTTGTTAGTTATATCTCGGTTATATTTCAAAAAAATTAAGTTTAAGGCAAATGGAATTACAATTTTTAAGAGTAAAATTTGCCCTTGAAAAAGATTAAATTACTACACAGTGTAGATACATAATTATTTTAAGACAATTAATGTACTGGTATCTTCTGAAATGCTCAAGGCCATAATATTTGAAAACCCAAAACCTCATATGAAGGTCGAAGAGCTGAAAAAAGATTACCCAAAGCTGAACACGGAACCAGAGCCATGGATGAAAGTGATGTATTCATAAACTTAAATTGATTTCCAATTTTTTTTGGAACAGCAGAGAGGAATAGTTTTAAAAATTCCCCCAAAAAGCCTCTATTTCTATTTAAAAGTTCATTAAATTGTAATAAATGAATTCCTTCACAATGAATCACAGTTAAAACTATGACTAAATAGAAAATATGTTAATTTTTCAAATTATATACATTCTTTTAATGAAATCACAATTAGCATCAATTAAAAATTTACATCAAATTTAAAGAAAGTAGGCCAAATCACATGGGTTTTCAGGACCAGAAACATATAGGGCATGCATCCTCAGGGTTTCAGGACCAGAAACATATAGGGCATGCATCCTCAGGGTTTTCAGGACCAGAAACATATAGGGCATGCTTCCTCAGGGTTTTCAGGACCAGAAACATATAGGGCATGCATCCTCAGGGTTTTCAGGACCGGAAACATATAGGGCATGCATCCTCAGGGTTTTCAGGACCGGAAACATATAGGGCATGCATCCTCAGGGTTTTTAGGACCAGAAACATATAGGGCATGCTTCCTCAGGGTTTTCAGGACCAGAAACATATAGGGCATGCATCCTCAGGGTTTTCAGGACCAGAAACATATAGGGCATGCATCCTCAGGGTTTTCAGGACCAGAAACATATAGGGCATGCATCCTCAGGGTTTTCAGGACCAGAAAAATATAGGGCATGCATCCTCAGGGGTTTCAGGACCAGAAACATATAGGGCATGCATCCTAAGGGTTTTCAGGACCAGAAACATATAGGGCATGCATCCTCAGGCTTTTCAGGACATGAAACATATAGGGCATGCATCCTCAGGGTTTTCAGGACCAGAAACATATAGGGCATGCATCCTCAGGGTTTTCAGGACCAGAAACATATAGGGCATGCATCCTCAGGGTTTTCAGGACCAGAAACATATAGGGCATGCATCCTCAGGCTTTTCAGGACCAGAAACATATAGGGCATGCATCCTCAGGCTTTTCAGGACCAGAAACATATAGGGCATGCATCCTCAGGGTTTTCAGGACCAGAAACATATAGGGCATGCATCCTCAGGCTTTTCAGGACATGAAACATATAGGGCATGCATCCTCAGGGTTTTCAGGACCAGAAACATATAGGGCATGCATCCTCAGGGTTTTCAGGACCAGAAACATATAG
The DNA here is from genome assembly GCF_965363235.1 of Mytilus galloprovincialis. Taxonomy (NCBI): domain Eukaryota; kingdom Metazoa; phylum Mollusca; class Bivalvia; order Mytilida; family Mytilidae; genus Mytilus; species Mytilus galloprovincialis. The sequence goes on from NC_134840.1 coordinate 93,847,555, forward strand.
GGCATGCATCCTCAGGGTTTTCAGGACATGAAACATATAGGGCATGCATCCTCAGGGTTTTCAGGACATGAAACATATAGGGCATGCATCCTCAGGGTTTTCAGGACCAGAAACATATAGGGCATGCATCCTCAGGGTTTTCAGGACGCATCCTCAGGGTTTTCAGGACCAGAAACATATAGGGCATGCATCCTCAGGGTTTTCAGGACCAGAAACATATAGGGCATGCATCCTCAGGGTTTTCAGGACATGAAACATATAGGGCATGCATCCTCAGGGTTTTCAGGACATGAAACATATAGGGCATGCATCCTCAGGGTTTTCAGGACCAGAAACATATAGGGCATGCATCCTCAGGGTTTTCAGGACCAGAAACATATAGGGCATGCATCCTCAGGGTTTTCAGGACCAGAAACATATAGGGCATGCATCCTCAGGGTTTTCAGGACCAGAAACATATAGGGCATGCATCCTCAGGGTTTTCAGGACCAGAAACATATAGGGCATGCATCCTCAGGCTTTTCAGGACCAGAAACATATAGGGCATGCATCCTCAGGCTTTTCAGGACCAGAAACATATAGGGCATGCATCCTCAGGGTTTTCAGGACCAGAAACATATAGGGCATGCATCCTCAGGGTTTTCAGGACATGAAACATATAGGGCATGCATCCTCAGGCTTTTCAGGACATGAAACATATAGGGCATGCATCCTCAGGGTTTTCAGGACCAGAAACATATAGGGCATGCATCCTCAGGGTTTTCAGGACCAGAAACATATAGGGCATGCATCCTCAGGGTTTTCAGGACATGAAACATATAGGGCATGCATCCTCAGGGTTTTCAGGACATGAAACATATAGGGCATGCATCCTCAGGGTTTTCAGGACCAGAAACATATAGGGCATGCATCCTCAGGGTTTTCAGGACCAGAAACATAAAGGGCATGCATCCTCAGGGTTTTCAGGACCAGAAACATATAGGGCATGCATCCTCAGGGTTTTCAGGACCAGAAACATATAGGGCATGCATCCTCAGGGTTTTCAGGACCAGAAACATATAGGGCATGCATCCTCAGGGTTTTCAGGACCAGAAACATATAGGGCATGCATCCTCAGGGTTTTCAGGACCAGAAACATATAGGGCATGCTTCCTCATGAAAGATATTTGTTATATCAAATAAAAAATCTGATTAGAATATTATATGTTTGTCAAATCCTGTGATATATGTATCCTAGATATAAGTTTGAAAATCTGGGAGATTTTTTCAAATTCCACTAAAATCTCGATTTTTGACCAGTTTTGGATGCAAATGCTCACATCTCATTAGAATAGTTCTATTATATTGTTCTGTAACATTTTTACATATACATGTATGACTTTTCAAAGTCTTGAAATAATGCTCTTGATATTTGGGGTCAAATAAGGCCCTTCCCAAACCAACCCCTTTCATTACAATTTAGATAATTATTGTGAAAAGACAAACAAAAGTATGCATGAAGTATCTGTATTACCTTCAGAAAAATTCTATCTTAATTTTGAATAAACGTAGGATAAATTGACAAAACAAATATAATGACAGACCAATGACAACCACTGAATTACAGGAGTCACGGTTTCACAAAAAAATATACGACTAAAATTTATCCTCAGTACTGTGAATTCATTTATTTTCGTGGGTACCAATTTTCGTGAATTAAGGAAAATTTCAATGTTTGTTGATGTTTAATTTACGTGGTTTATAATGCTGAAGTCAGTATACAAGCCTATAGGCAATTTTACATTCCTTGAACATTTAATTTAGTGGTTCACCTATACCCATGAAATCCACGAAAATTGGTATCCAAAAAATAATAATGAATCCACAGTATACTAAATTGTTCATGACTTACGATCAATCTTGATTGCAAGACTGGAATATAAAGAATGCTACAGGATATAACAAGTCTGTGAGTGCCGAACCCTCCCCAACCTAAGACAGTGGTGTAACAGGACAACATAAGAATACACTTTATAACACATATTACCCAAATATAAAAAAGCTGTCATTTGTATAAGGGCCACAATGGTTAAAATAGTATCAAATCAGAAGCCTGTCAATATTTAAAATTCTCTCGTAAATTATATATCTCAAAAAAGTGATTTATTAAATGGTATTGGCTGTAAAACTGATCCATGCATATCATGTTTAAAATATTACACTTCACAGTTTTTATCAAAACATATTTGTTAAATTTTAAGTGTAGGAGTTAAAAGTAACAACTATTGAATTTCAAATGTTTCGATCCATAAAAAAAAATTTCCAAACTCATAAATATTTCATAAAGCCATTTCTACCACATAAAAATACACAAATCATAAAGTATAATCAATATCCATATTTCATAGGCACACAAGCAACATAAACAGGGCCGTAACTAGGGTTCGAATTCAGGGGAGGCAGGGGTTTGGGGGCCGCCGATTGAGGCCCGTAGATCCGCCGATTATATTTTTTTCTGTCAGTAAAATGGCTAAAAATTACCCGTTTTCCTTCGATTTCCTTACTTTAAGAAACATCAGTATTGCTTGAACCTGGAAGCAATTTTATGCAAAAACAATCTGAGATTGCTTTTTGGGTTGAGCAAGGGCTACGTCTTGAATACCGTACTTTGACCTATAATTATTAACATTAAATACAATGTGACCGCGGATTTTTTTCTTAATAAAATCGGTGGCCGTAAAAATTACCCGTTTTTCTTCGATTTCCTTTCTTTAAGAAACATCAAGTATTGCTGGATCCTGGAAGCAATTTTTATGCAAACAATTATTATCTGTATTTAAAGATATTTTTGTAAGAAATCAAACTGGTAAGTTAAAAAAACATATAAAGCAAGATCATAGAACGCAAGATATTTTTTTTTGACGAGGACCTTGGATTTCAATATTGTTGAAAGCTGGACAGACATGTATAAACTACAACCAGGGACTTTCTATACTAGTATATACTTAGTATAGAAAGTCCCTGCTACAACGAATGGGAGTGTTTAACTAAGTAACTAAGGCATTGACCATAATGTTCTAGTATGATCGGGAGATGTTAAAAAAATGATCCAACAACTGATTCAGCCGGTAACGAATTTCCGATATCATAAAAGAATCACAATACAAAGTGAATTTCCTCTGCTTAATTGAGCCCCTAAATAAATGTCAATAGTTAGGTTTTATTCAAAATTGTCGAAAGCAAAATTTCATATGTGTTCTCGTACGAATACTGAATAACAGATGGACGGCCACACGAAAAAATAAAAATAAAACAAATACTGAAACGGTTCACTATCAATCAAAAATCCAGACAATGACAGATATATCATGTATCATGATAACACTGTTAAAACTGTAAACTTGTGTTGTTTATGATATAAATTCAAGTTCTTCTTGTACATATTGTCAATATTTCATTTTGTTACTTTAAAAAAAATGGTGCAGAAAATTCAGGGGAGGCAACTGCCTCCCCTGCCTCATAGGTAGTTACGGCCCTGATAAAATAACAGTCATTGAAAATTTAGTAATGAATCTCTTGGCAATAAAAAAATGCATAATCATAAAAATCATAGATTTTTTAAATGCTTATTTAATGAGGTGGACAAGTATAAAATGTATATTGGTTTCCAAGTAAAGGGACCTTAAATTCTTATCTTTATACTGATTATACATCATGTAATGTTACCAGTATAGATTGTTTTTCATTGACATAGTTTAATTAAGAGTTATTTCCCTTTCCAATTAAGTTTGAGGCCAAGACATACAAATTCCTGGTTTTACTGACCACCAAAGTTCGGAAAAAGTTTTTTCCCCAAGTATGTTAAAAAAAGTTATGTCTGTATATTTTACCGCTATGATCTTCAAAGGTTGTTTTATCAAGACTTTCCAATAACAAATGTTTTATATAAACCAAGGGAAATACCTCTAATTCAAATTATGTCATATTGAATAAACAGCTGCGCCATGAGCACATGATACGCCCTTCGTCTTGTGTGAGAAGTTTTATGCCATTATCATAAATAATTTCCGAGATATGGCCTGACATGTGAAACCCACCCCATTTTTTACAAAAAACTCAATAACTCTAAAATAAAATTTTGAATCGTCACCAAAAAGTATACAGAACTTTGGATTAATATAACCAAGAAGTATGTAAAGTTTAAAGCCATAGTCATTAATGGCTTTAAGATACGATGCAACATGTGAAAACCCCCTGTTTTATTACAAAGAAGTGTGTGAAGTTTAAAGCAATAATCAGAAATCATTTTTGAGATACAGTGCGACATGTGAAGAATATACACCCCTGTTTTAGTTATAAAGTCCAGTAACTCAAAAAGTTTAAATCTTGTTTTCACTGTAAAGTATACAGATCGTTTTACCATCATAAGAAACAACTGGTCCGAGTACACAGTTATCATCCTTTGATTTTCGTTGTCCACAAATATAGTCCTTAGTGTGGACAGTGTGTTATTTGCCAATTTTTGTTATACCCCTTCCAAATTTATTTCTCCAAATTTTATTCCTCATATAGCAAGTAGGGGGGTGAAATGACACTAAAACAATTTGGGTCATAAATATTAATGTAAAGTAGTGATTAGGTCCAGCTGAAAAAGGTAAAAATTTAGCACTTCGGAAGCTGTCAAAAGATTTCAAGACCCCCTTAACATAAAATTGTCCATATTTTGAGTTAGAGCTGATGATGTTTTCTATAATTTTGATATAATTTGTCCCAAAAGTAGTACAACACACTGTAAAAATATTATTGAGAAAGTGCAGAAGGGGGAATTTTTTTATTTTCATTTATTGTCTAAAAGAAATGCACTACGAAATAACTGTGTACTCGGACCAACTATATTAAGTTTCATGAAATTTGGATAAGCGGTTCTCAAGTTACAGTGTGACATGTGTATGCCAGACAGACAGACAGACAGACGGCACAACAGACAGATGGATAGACGGACGCCGGACATTTGTATACCATAATATGTCCTGTCCGAATTTAAACGGGCGTATAAAAATACCTATTTCCTCATACCCTAAAAAAGCCTATGTGTTTATATGTACAGCACACGCAAGATTAATTAGATAAAAAATGCCTGTGGTGGTGTTGAGCAAATCAACATCAGGTTTAATATTACTACAAAATAAAAATCTTAGTGATCAAAGTGAATCACTCACAATCACTAGCATTCACTCTGAAAATTCCCCCGTTTTTTAGCTGAATCACCTTGTATGAAATATTTTTAATCCATATTCCAATAACTACTTTTGTAAAAACAATTTGCATATAAAACAACACATGATATATAAACTTGTTATTAAGTGATGTTAAATCAAACAGAAGTACTTACATTTATCTTTTGGGGCTGTTAGTAAGAAATGAAAGATAGAGTGTATATCTATAAACTACATTTAAATTGTTAGAAATGCAATCAATAAAATATCTAATGCAATTGTTTACAAGTAAAGTCATTTTGTTTGGACAATTTTCATGTTGACTGTATGGCGATCTATCATACATGTAGTAAGTTATTCATATCTACCTCATTTTGTATCTGGTGGATATTAGTCTCATTAGCAATCATACCTCATCTCCTTACTTTGATATAACATTCAGAAGTTGGTTCCAATTTTTTACCTTTCAATTTATTTGATTCATTTCTTTTACCACTTGTTTTTTAAACTAATTATTAGAACAATCAGAAACTAGAAAGGAACTGAAAGACAGGCAGAAAGAAAAACTAGAGGCTCTCAAGAGCCTGTATCGCTCACCTGACTTTTCTTGGGTTTTTGAAATTATATAAAAAAAGATAAAATTTGGCTACAAAGTAACAACACTTGGCCAGCACCTCAAAAGGAAAGGAACAAACATGTTTGGTTTCATTCAATTCAGTGGTTCTCTAAAAGAAGAAATTTGTATGTATTTTCCATAGGGTCCTATGTTAAACTAAGAATTCTGTTGGCGGCAATCTTGGATGATGGATCGGCTACAAAGTAACAACACTTGGTCAGTACCTCATAAGGAACATTCATGCTATGTTTGGTTTCATTCCATTCAGTGGTTCTTTAAAAGAAGTCATTTGTATGCATTTCCCATAGGGTCCTATGTTAAACTAAGTCCCCCGCTGGCGTCCATCTTGGATGCTGGATCGGCTACCAAGTAACAACACTTGGTCAGCACCTCATAAGGAACATTCATGCTATGTTTGGTTTCATTCCATTCAGTGGTTCTCTAAAAGAAGTCATTTGTATGCATTTCCCATAGGGTCCTATGTTAAACTAAATCCCCCCCCTGGCGTCCATCTTAGATGACGGATCGGCTACAAAGTAACAACACTTGGTCAGCACCTCATAAGGAACATCCATGCCATGTTTGGTTTCGTTTCATTTAGTGGTTCTCTAGAAGAAGTTCAAAATGTAAAAAGTTAACGACGACGACAGACAACAAGTGATGAGAAAAGCTCACTTGGCCCTTCGGGCCAGGTGAGCTCAAAAAATATATGATTGAATAAACACTAATGCATTAGGTAGAATTAAAAAGATCCTGCTCTCTGAGATGTAGCCACTGTATTACTTGTACAACTATTTTAAATCCAAAAAAATATTTAGATACATTTTGTATTAGGACAGAAAGAGGGATAAGAATATGACACAAATATTCGTATTGAAATCTAAAACACAACATGCTAAAGATCTAAATTAATATAAATATCTACTTACAGCTTGGAGAGGATATTCTACCTCTTATAGTTTTTTGGTTTAATACTTTTTCTGCAAGAAAAAGACAATATTTCACTTTTATAAGTAGGTATGTTTATAAATATGTATCAAAAAGTACAGGCAGTACATCAGATTCAGTTCAAATAAGGCCTCCAATAAATGAGGGTAGAAATGCCCTTTACGGTCAAGCATCCAACGGTCATTCGGCTACCGTTTGCGTCAAATTGGTTCAAATTTTACCGTGATTCGTCAAAATATGATCATCATGATTTGTCAGGTCTCAAATAATTACTGTTAGCGTCATTTCTGGAATAAAATTAAGGTGATGCGTCAAATAGTTATCAAAGGTACCAGGATTATAAGTTAGCACGCCAGATGCGCGTTTTATTTACATAAGACTCATCAGTGAAGCTCATTTCAAAATAATTATAAAGGCAAACAAGTTCAAAGTTGAAGAGCATTGCCTGGGATAAGAAAATCCTTAGTTTTTTTTTCCGAAAAATTAAAAGTTTTGCAAACAGGAAATCAGCCAATTTTTTATCATCTAAAAGAAAGTGTACATTTTGTCATCATGCTCCAAAAATTACCATTAACGTCATTTGGCAAAATTTTGTTACCGTCATATGTCATGATGGTACCCCCATTACTACCCTCATAAATAATATCTACACTTACCTGCTATAATAATGGTATGCCAGTGTCTGGCTGCCAGGTTAGGGACATCATGTAGAGATCCAAACACAGGTCTGGGGTAGGCTGTACACATACTGTTAGGTCCCTTTCCATCATACTTAGCACCCAGTCTGCCATTCTCACCGTTACCCCAGGAATAAACTTCATTGTCTGCAAGAAAATAAAACATTTCGGTGAATTAAAGAATACAGACTTGCGCAGCAGACATCATTGCATATTAGGGATTTCAATTTCAGTGGGTGTTAGTTGTTGACTTGATAATATTCCTAAAATGTAGTGTGCTTTAGCACAGTACCAAGAATTCTAATTTTTTGAAAGAAGAGAGATAACTCTGACCAAATATTTTCATTTCTATGATTTTATAATCCAATTTAATTTCTTGTTCTCCAGATTTTACAACTCCATAAATTGGGGCGTTTGATTGATTGGAAAATTAAAAAACAAAAGGTTTAATTTGCAAATTTTAGAGGCAAAGCTTGAAAAGTAAAGGTGATTTTTCTTTGTAAAACTACATAAAATGCACTTGCTTACTTTTCTAAAAGAGGGACAAAAGATACCAGACTGGGACAGTCAAACTCATAAATCGAAAATAAACTGACAACAACATGAAGTATGAACTTATAACTTATCATATGTTAATAAATGCAATGTATAAAATTTCATACATGACCATAATGTGTTAGAATACAGACAAGGGTAAAAAAGTATAATCTTCTCCTTTGGAGCAGGGGTATAAATATGTTATCCTTGTGTTCCCTGCTAATTCTACACATAACTTACCACTCGTAGCTGCCACAGTATAGCCATCACCACATGCCACATTTAATACTTGTTTTCCCGTCAATTCACCACCAATTTTCACTAAGTGTAATCTTTTCCTATAATCTCCTACTCCGAGTTGTCCATGTTTATTAGAACCAAAGGTCAACAGATGTCCGAACACTGAAACAAATAATACCTGGCTAATCAGTTGATATACTTGTACATTGTATATAATTCTCTAATTATTGGCAGATTGCACAACATACTTAGATAGGTACAAAGTAAATATTTCTCTTTCTTTTTTCTTTCTTAGAATAGGTTTACCATATACCACATTTGTATATGCTTGAATAAAAAATGAAGATGTGGTATGATAGCCATGCACTGAGTCATCATTCCACCAGAGACAATATTATTATCTCAATAATTGAATACAGAGGTGTCAAGAGGGACGAAAGATACCAGAGGGACATTCAAACACATAGAAAAAAAAATAAACTGACAACACCAGGGATAAAAAAGAAAAAGACAAACAGACAAATAAAAGCACAGAAGACACAACATAGAAAATTAGGACTAAGCAACATGAACCCTACCAAAAACTGGGGCGATCTCAGGTGCATTGAGAGGGTAGCAGATCCTGCTCCACATGTGACACCCTTCTTGTTACTCATTGTATTATAACACTGCTAAATAGTCTTATTGGTAGGTCAAATTCATGAAAAGGAAACAGGATTGTAGTTACAACATATCCAATATCATGTGTGAAACAAAATTTCATAAAGGTAAACCAACTTCTAATGACATCCTTAAAATTTACAAAGGTATGATTTCAACTTCACCATTTGGAACTCTTGGTTTAAATAAGCTTCCTTGTGAGCAGCAACCCTTTATCAAGGAAATCAAACTTCATAGGAAATAATTAAGAGTAAAAAAAACTCTGACCACTTTTAATGACAACTTCAGACCTGTCTTATAATCAACTCCATCCATTATTTGATGACATTTTAAAGACATCTTGAACCACTCTAAAGAATGACTGAAAAAATATCATTGCACCTCAATTATATTATTGATGTTATGATTCACAGTTTGCTGACGTTCTTTCATTATAATATTCAGAAATAAACAAGAAGTTAACCTCATGTTCACAAAAAAATAAATTCTGCAATGCCAATCAAAAGTTGGTAATATGAAAATGGTCTATTCCTTGTGAGTATGAATGTGATTGTGGATCACGTAATCTTGTACCTGGGTATAATATTTTCTGATTGTTTTTTTGTCATTTCGAATCAATAAATTCAAACTTTGAGTTACAACTAATTTTCATTAGACAGGCAATATTTTATCCTAGCTCTTCACATCAAATACAATTTCATTATGTGAGGTAATCAACTTCAACTGTTCAAATAGATTATTTTTTCAAATATTTGAAATGCAGAAGGGCAATTTATCTTACTTATTTTTATGTATTATATTTCTTACCAACCGTGGATCCAGTAATGTGAATTTTGGAAAGTATAAGCTAAATATCTAGGTAATATATTTAGTTTAATACTTTTTTTCTTTTTTTTAGGCACTTCTTTGGTATTGTTAATATTTTTATTGTTAATTTGAATTTATATAATAATATTCAAATCAACAGTCTGAGAAAAACATGACTTTGAGCAATTTCAGAACAGACAGACAGACCGACAAGCAATGCATATATTGACAAATAAATAAGAATGGAAGATATAATGCTCCTCTCCTATTGTCTGTTGGTATACAACATAACACCAAGGAGAACCAAGCATTCATATAACTTTATTTACGTCAAAAGATTTTAAATCTTCAAGCAATTTAATATTATGCAATATGTAATCGATAGTTTATACGTTTTCTGGAGAAGTCATTCTTAACAAATTTGTATTGTAATCTTTAAATGGAAAATGCACTGCATAGACTTCCTTGTTTGATCTTGGGTGTTTGATGCAGGTATGTTTATTGTTATTTTTATTTTTATGCCCCACCTACAATAGTAGAGGGGCATTATGTTTTCTGGTCTGTGCGTCCGTTTGTCCGTCTGTCTGCCCCATTTCAGGTTAAAGTTTTTTGGTCAAGGTAGTTTTTGATGAAGTTGAAGTCCTGGCGAATTAACTTGAAACTTAGTACACATGTTCCCTATGATATGATCTGTCTAATTTTAATGCCAAATTAGAGTTTTGACCTCAATTTCCCAGTCCACTGAACATTCAAAATGAAAGTGAGAGTGGGGCATCCATTACTATGGACACATTTTACTTATTTTTGTTTTAATGCCATTTTTAAGCACAGCTTTTTTGGCTATTTTGCTATTTATAGATTATTTCACAGTAATCACAATATTGATGGTAAGAACAAATTATTTTATTGATAATACTGATTATTAAATTAAGGAATGTTTAGACTCCTTTAAGCATAGCTCTGATTCCTCATCTGGGTTTGTCAATACTTTTTTGATTACTTATATTTTAGCTAATTAATATATGAAGTATGGTTTGGACAGTGTGCTGTAAATTAATTGTGAATTTTGTCCTAAAAACAAAATGCTTATCTTTTTCTCTCATATAAAATTTCAGAAATTTAAAGAAAATGGCCTCATCAGATGTGGACATTTGCACTCTCTGTTATGATGAATATAATTCTAAAGAAGCTATAGCATGGTGCACAGAATGTGAGGAGTTTCTGTGTAAAGACTGCGAAAAACATCACAAAAAGATGAAAATATCTGATGACCATAAAACAATGTCTATTGAAGACTATCACAAGCTACCTCAATTTGTACAAGATATGAGTACCTATTGCCAAGATCACATGGAGAAATTTAAACTTTACTGCTCTTTTCATGCCTGTCCATGCTGCGAAAAGTGCTTTAGTGACAAACACAAGAAGTGCAGGGACATGAAACCACTATCAGACATTGTAGCACAAGTGAAATCATCTGCCTGGGTTCAACTTCTTGATAAAGATTTGACGGATGTTAAGGAAAGTTTTGAAGAGATAATAAAATACTTAAATAGTAGGGTTAATACATGCAAAATTCAGAAAATACAAGCGTTTGCAAAAATTCAATATATGAGGAACTCGATAGATGAATTATTCAATAAACTAGAAAAAGAAATAAAAGATGACTTAGAATATAAGCATTCAGAGCTGGAATCAGAGATTAATACCATTCTACAACAACTGGAGCAAAGAGCCAATCAGATAAGCCAATTGCAGAGTGAGTTTTCCCAGATGACACAATATGCATCTGAGCTACAAGTGTATGTTGGTTTGAGAGAAATTGAGAAAACTACATCTAAAGCAGCACAATACATTGAAGATTTAAAAAGGGGAAATAACTTTAAAGAAAACAACTTGGAGGTGATAATTTCGCCTTCTGTTCAATCAATTGTAAAGTATGTCAAATCATTTGGTGATATAAATATTAATACCAGACCATCTCATCTCCAAGTTAATGCTGGAAGAGAAGACCAAGCACAGTTTCTGGTTCCAACTAATCCAGGATTTGACCTCATTAAGCCATCCATGTTGAGAACACTGACTATCCCAGATGATAAAAAGGTGATTCATATAGGCGCCTGTATGATATTACCTGATAGCACATATCTAATTCTTAATAACCAGGATAAAAAAAGTCAGCTGTGGTTATTCAATAATGATGGTACCTTTAAAAAAGAGGTAATAGGGAAGTTACCAGGATCTTCAATGGATACATGCTTTGTCAGAAATAATACAGTGGCTGTTACATTAGGATCTGCAAACCAGACAGTTCTGGTGGATATAGAGAAAAAAAAAGTTATTAAAAAAATTAAACTTTGTCATGATTGTTATGGAGTAGCAAGTGATGGTCAAATATTGGTCATTTGCAGTATGGAGAAAAGTTCCATAGTGAACATGGATGAAATTAAATCTCATAAAATCTTTGAAGAAGTTAAGGCAAATTTTATTTCGTTATTCAAAGGAAATATCTATGGTACAATTGGTGATGAACAAAAAGTCTGCTGCTACGCTAGTACTGGAGAACCTCTCTGGACATTTAAACACTGTGACATCACCTTCCCACAAGGGATAACATTAGACATGAAAGGCTTCATTTATATAGCTTCAACCGAAAACAACAGTGTCATGGTAGTATCGCCAGATGGCAAAACAAGCAAGACAATACTATCAGAGGCTGATGGAATCAAAAATCCTTTTGCAATAGACATAAACAGAGAAACAGGACTGATGCTCATATCAAGTAGAATGAATGATGATAGTAAGGAGAAATCTTCTCAAAAAGTTTTTGTTTTTCAAATTTGAAATGTGATTTGATAATAGTGAAATTTTGTATGAATTAGCTTTCTGGTTATTACAAAAAAAAAAATTATTAAAAAGCAATTTGATTTACAACAACAAATATCTGTAAAATATTAAAGTTATAGTGTGAGATGTTTTTGTTTTGTCTTTTTTAGTGATTTAAAAACTCAATACAAAGATTTTTCTGATAATACAATGAAATATATACTAAATGATAAATCCAACCACTAGTCAGCAAGTGAAATATTTAGGCTCCTTTATTAAACAGTCTAACGAACTGAGGACAGGGGGCAAATGAGGTCATTTGTTGTGTTAAATGTTTTGGTTTATTTTGAATTTTTACGTAAATTTTAATGTCATCATTTAATGTCATTATATTGTTGTTATTTCATGAAATTGTCATACCTTTGGCCCTCTTACAGGTGTAATTTGATCTTTAATAAAGTTAATAAAAAAAAAAATCTATATTGGATTTTTCATGATCCTGGCAATGTAAATTATTTCCAATTCCATTTGGAATCTCTGAATCTTATTTTGAACCAATTAGTAGCTTTGATGAAAAAAAAAATTCTATCATAAGGGAAATTGCCTGGCAATTTAAAACATTTGACTTAGTGCAACATTGATGATTATTGGAATACATTGAATTTTTAACGACCTTGACTGGCTTATTATACAGGCCTTGCACTGTCCCTTTACAAAAATACAAAAATACAATTTTTATATCTAATACACTCTAAATATAGTAACAAGTTTTCCACTCTGTAAATGTGTACTTGCTATTTATAAATCAATTATCTCAGGTAAGTGTACTGGTTAAACCAGACATTTAACTTCCCTGTGGAAATTTCTATTACTGAGCATGCACCATCTATCACAACACAAATGGTAAGAATGTTTGGTTTTATATCAGGGATAAACATTTATGAATAAAGGCAACAGTAGTATACCGTTGTTCCAAATTCAAAAATCGATTGAGAAAAAAACAAATCCAAGTTACACACTAAAACTGAGGGAAATGCATCAAATATAAGAGGAGATCTACGACACAACAGAAACACAACATTAAATTGTAACACACACACAGAAACTAAGTATTATATAACAATGGCCATTTTCCTGATTTGGTACAGGACATTTTAAGACATATGAGACAGCTTTTCACTAGTTAAAGGTTAAATAAATCCCATCGAAGGCACGTTTATTTTTCCACATTTTGTCCCTATTGGTGACTAACTAATAAGTAAAAATTTGAAACTTGGTTCAAACACTAAATTGCCTGGTCCAAAATTTTTCAAATATGCCTGAAAAGCATTCAGACAAATAACAGATTAAGTAATTAGAGATCATCAAAAATTAAGATCAACAACTAAATCCTGACAAAAAACATAACAAACACAACCAGTTAACCACAAACATGGACCCCCTTTTTAGTTGGAAATATTAACATATCAGATGATAGTGATTTTCTTGCCACAAATGAAGCCAACAATAGTATACCGCTGCTCGAAATTCGTAAATCGATTGAGAAAAAACAAATCCTGTTTACAAACTTAAACTGAGGGAAACACATCAAATATAAGAGAACTACGACACAACAGAAACACAACACTAAAATTAACACACACAGAAACGAACTATAATATAACAATGGGAATTTTCCTGCCTTGGTACAGGACATTTTAAGAAAAAAATGGTGGGTGGAAGCTGGTTTTGTGGCTAGCCAAAACTTCCGCTTTTATGGCAATGTTAAATATAACATAAAAATGACAACATTACATGACAAGACTACAATACAAATAAATGGGAGACCATATAGGACAGAGAAACAACACAGGAATAATAGCTATAATAAGGTACCAGGCTTATAATTTAATACACCAGACAAAATCTTCACCCTTTTTCAAACATTGAACTGATACATTTAATGGCAAACCTTGAATGATCAAGCTTGCATATCCAACATGATTAAAACTGATATTTTTACAAGTCCTCCTTCTGAGGAAATGTTCCCCAATTACAATTTTTCTGATTGACAGACTTGATCATTCAATACTTGACAAGTGGAAACTTTAAAAAAAAATTGAAGAGAACCTGATAAAAAAAACTATGGCATCATCTCAGCGATAAGAATATAAGTATACATCTATATATCTACAGGTCCCTCTAGAAAATAAGATGTTAATTTCTGATAATCTAACACATCCAAGTTTTAGGTTAATGGAAACCAACAAGCAAATTTGTGGAGGTTCAGATATAAAATGAGGTTGATTTCCACACACAAGAGTTAAAAGATGGTTTTTCATATAACGTTTTGAAACTCTGTCTCCATAAAGCCTAAAGGTTTTAATGACAAGACACCTAAATGAATCATACAAAATCATAGACGACCCAAAAATGTATACAAGACTCAAAGACCGTGTGAAGCTCAACTTGATTCATGCTCTTCTTCAACATCTACACTCTAGTTTATTCATGTTAATAACATTTTCAAATAACTTTTCCAATAAACCAAGTTTTTGTATGGCACGAGCATTGATCTAAATATATCCATAATATGTCAAATATTTAAAAGTCATGTTTTCTTTGCTACAAACTGTGTTACCTAAAATAACCATTTCTTCTCTCTTAGCAAAATTTATTCCTCCTTATTGTGCAGTTTTCATTTATTTTTCAATATTTTTCTACTCTAAATTTCAGAAATAAGAGAATAATGGCCTCATTAGATAAGAAAATTTGCACCCTTTGTTATGATGATGATGGGGCATCTACAGAAGCTGTTGTGTGGTGCACAGACTGTGAGGTGTTCCTTTGTAAAGACTGTGGAAAGCATCATAAAAGGTCAAGAACATCCAAAGACCATAAAACCATGTCTTCTACAGAATATTATAAATTACCTCAATTTATGCTAGAAATAAGTAGCCAGTGTAAAGACCACAAAAAGAAGTTTGAACTTTACTGTTCTTCCCATGCTTGTCCCTGCTGTGTCCAGTGCATCACTGATGAACACCAGAAATGTCAAAAACTGAAACTTCTATCAGATATCATTAGGCAAGTTAAATTATCTGCCTCTGTTCAACTTCTTGAAAAAGATTTGAAGAATGTGAAAGAAAACTTTGAAGAGATTATAAAATGCTTGAAAAGTAGAATTGAAATCAGCAATTCTCAGAAACAGAAAGCTGCTGAAGAAATACGATATATGAGGAAATCTATAGATGATTACTTAAACAAAATAGAAAAAGACATTCTGGATGATCTTGAATCTAAACAATTAAACATAAAATCAGAGATAGACACTCTTCTACAACATTTGACACAAAGAGCCAATGAGATCAATCAATTGGAGAGTGAGTTTTCCAAAATGACACAATATGCAACTGAGCTACAAATGTATTTTGGTCTGAGAGAAATTGAGAAAGCTACATCCCAAGCCTCAAAATATATTGAAGATTTAATCAGCGACGATCAATTTGATGAAATTTACCTAGAAATTAATATTTCATCTGAACTTCAATCAATTTTAAAAGATGTCAAATCATTTGGTGATATCTTTATCAATACCAGACCATGTACCCTTGAAATAAAAGCTGGTAGAAAAGATCAAGCACAGAACCTAGTTCTTACTATTCCTAGAATTGAACAAATTAAGCCATCTATGTTGAAAAAGCTGACATCTCCGAGAGATATCTTATCAATGAATATTCGCGCCTGTAGACTTTTGCCTGATGGTAAATATCTAATCGTTGACAACCGGTTTTATACAGGTCATCTGCTACTGTTTAGTAATGCTGGCGTGTTTCTGAAAGAAGTAGTGGCATTCAATGGATGCTCCTTTGATACTTGCGTATTAAGAAATAATACAGTGGCTGTCACATTAGGATTGGAAAAGCACATAGCAATGGTGGATGTAGAAACGAATGAAATAATCAAAACAGTTGACCTTTCTCATGTCTGTGATGCAATAGCAAGTAATGATCAAATGTTGGTCATCAGCAGTACAGAGAAAAGTACATTAGTAAATCAAAATGATGAGTCACATACAATCTTGGAAGGAGTTGTGGCAGATCGAGTTGCATTATTCAATGAAAATATCTATGGTTCACTTTATAAGACAAAGCAAGTCAGCTGCTATACTAGTACTGGAGAATGCATCTGGACATTTCAGCACCAAGACATTGTCAGTCCAAGAGAACTTGCATTAGATAAGAATGGTTTTGTTTACATAGCTTCTCGTGGAAACAACAGTATTGTGGTAGTATCACCAGATGGTAAAACCTATAAGACAATATTATCAGAGGATGATGGTATAAAACATCCTTATGCTATAGACATCAACAGAGAAACAGGAGTTATGATAGTATCAAGTCATATATGTGGTGATAGTTATGAGGAATCATATCAAACAGCTTTTGTTTATAAAATCTGAAATGAGAGATTTTAAATTTTACAAATAAATGTCTGTTGATCACGAGTGTTTCCTGTTACCACTAGTTATAAGCTTTTCTTTTTACCAAGTTATAAGTCTTCTTATTCACAAACAGTTAAAAGTCTTCTTATTTATCAACAGTTAAAAGTGTACTCATTTACCAAGAGTTATAATTCTTATTTATCAACATCTTTATATGCTCTTCCTAATGTGTCTCTGATCAACACTAGTACTCTTGCTTCCTTTTAAAAAAACATACTTTTTGATGAAGACTGTATGGTTATTATAGATGTATATTACTCCACATCATTTGGTTTCGTTGTCTCACTACATTGTCTGAATATTTTTTGGTTCTTCATCTCATTTCATGCACAACACAGGTCAGGATCATAAATAATGTTTGTATGTTAAGTAGAGGAATAAAGCAAAAATATTGAAAAACATAAACAGTAAAACATGAATAGACCATATAAATAAGGTTATTATAAAGGTATTGAAATTTAAACCAAAGATGATTGAGTAAGGCAGAATAGGGTTTTCATCAGACAGTATCAAACAAATAATTGTATAAATCATCAAAATGTGACTTCATGCATAAGTGAATTTTCTTCTACTTTATCATGCTTATTTGTATATTGCCTGGGTGTTTTTTGTCCTTTAAAAACATACTTAAATGTACATACACCAGAAGAACTTTGAATAAAGCTATTCAACTTTCTGTCTTCTTTATCAGTACTTTCTGATGCAAAGAAATGTCTTTTTAGATATATAATATAACACTAGTATATGAATTTAAATCAATAATTCTGGGAGACTTGAGTTTGGATAGGTAGCTTTAACAAAATGTCTTCTCCTAAAGAATGCACCATTGAATATTCATGGTAAGACAATTTAATTTAATTCAGTTGTAAGTTTTAGATAAAAAATGAAAGGTAAAAGATGGTGTATAAGTCAACAAGATAACGACCAACTGACATTAAAATCAAGATGTCAACATATGATACGTTTTCATTTAGAAACAAATGTCTGCTAAATGTCATTCAATTCAGTTTAAATTTCTGAAATTTT
Source organism: Mytilus galloprovincialis (assembly GCF_965363235.1). Classification (NCBI taxonomy): domain Eukaryota; kingdom Metazoa; phylum Mollusca; class Bivalvia; order Mytilida; family Mytilidae; genus Mytilus; species Mytilus galloprovincialis. The sequence goes on from NC_134840.1 coordinate 93,865,570, forward strand.
ACTTAAACAATAAAATATTTGAGTTTGGTCCTCATGTTTTGTATGAATCCTATTTAATCTCATTATCAGGCTGAACACAAAGGTCAAGCACAGCACAGCATCTTAAACAGATGCCTTTAACTCAGTGTCTCCTCGATTTATTTTAGTCCGTTTGGGAATGGACTTAGTAGTTGATATTAATATTTTGTTGGAAAACAGCTCACCTTTCGACCTGGTGCCACATGTTTGCCTACCCCTACAGAGCATAAGAGTGCAACATGTGGAGCAGGATCTGCTTACCCCTAAAGAGCAACTGAGATCAGCCTCAGTTTTATAGGGAGTTCATGTCACGTTTTGTTTACTCTTGTTTGTCTATTGGTATTTTTCCTTTTTAGCCGTGGCGTTGTCTGTTTATTGTCGACATATGAGTTTGAATGTCTTTCTGGTATGTTTCGACCCTCTTTTAAATAATACAAAATTAGCAGCAACAGCATTTGGCAAATCAAACAAAAAGAACAACTTAAGGGAATAAAAAAAAAATCAAAAGGGACATAACTGTGTCAATTGACTGAGTACTAAGATCATCGCATATTACACATGAATTATCTGCCATGCAAAAGCAAATTCAGAAAACATGGCTTAAATAGGAATGGGACACAAATGGAAATTTTCCAATTAGAATAACTCTCTTGTATTTGAATATTTAGGCCTGTAAAATATGTTCATAGTAAAATGAGACACAGAAACACTAGATCTGTCAGTCAAGTTGAGTCAATAATTTGTGATGGTGACCATTAATTTAATATAAATTTGTTATTACTACATTAGATGTATGTTTCATTATAATACATTATTTTGATTGGCTAACTGCACATCTGGCGTTATTCCTTAACCAATTGCATACCACAATAAAATTTACCATTCCTGATGACACGAGGTCCCACAATAAAGTGTTCGATCAACTCTTTTACACCCCAATGAAGTTACATAAAGAAGCATTCAATTCTTAAATACCTCTTATAACCTTGTTGGAACACTTTTTGTGTGAGGAGATTGCCCATGTTAATGAAGTCTGTGTAATACAAACATGTACAAGTGTAACAGTGAAACGTTTAAACTGAGATATGTAAACACCATAAAATAGGGCCAAGGGTATGTTAATGAATAGTACTGAAAAAAAGCTCAAAATCTTGTACAAATATTTAGATTGAAGTTGTTTATCTATGTTTAAGAAAGATCCTGATTTTCTAGTAATGCTACATAAGATAAGACTGACTGTTTAGTCGTGATTATTTGTGTCAAATGCTTCTCTACATTAAATTTCAGAAATAAAAACAACAAGAAAATGGCCACATCAAATAAAGACTTTTGTCATCTCTGTTGTGATGATGGAACATCTACAGAAGCTGTCACATGGTGTACAGAATGTGACGTATTAATGCAAGAGTTCAGTGTCCACTGTCATTACCACAGGAAGAAGTTTGAAATTTACTGTCCTTTCCATGATTGTCCCTGCTGTATCCAGTGTATCACTGATAAACATAAGAAATGTCAAGAAATGAAACCACTGTCAGACATTCTAAAGCAATTTAAATCTTCGGCCTCAGTTCATCATCTTGAAAAAGAGATGGATAATGTGAAAGAAAACTTTAAAATGATGATTAAGTACTTAAATGATAGGTTGAGTATAAGCAATGACCAGAAAATAAAAGGTTTATATGAAATTCAATCTGTAAGGTCCCAGATGCTTTCCTAAACAAATTAGAACAAAATATTATTGATGACTTAGAATTTCAGCATTCAAAACTTACATCGAAGACAAATATTCTTCTAATACAACTGCATCAGCAAACTGAAAAGATAAGCCAATTGCAGAACCAGTTTTCCAAAATAACACAATATGCAACTGAGCTACAAATATATGTAAGTCTCAGAGAAATAGAGAAAACTACATCTAAAGCAGTTCAATACATAGAAGATTTAAAAAATGGAGACAACTTTGATGAAAAATGTCTAGAGGTTACCATCTCATCTGAACTTCAATCAATTTTAAAAGATGTTAAATCGTTTGGAGATATAAAAACCAAGTCAAAACCATATACTATTCAAGTTAAGGCTGGTAGAAAAGATCAAGCACAGTACCTTGTTCCCATTATTCCTGCAATTGAGCAAATCAAACCAGCAACGCAGAGACCACTGACAATTCCAGTTAATATGAAATATGAATATATGTTTGCTTGTAGAATATTACCTGATAATACATATTTAGTTCTTAATGGCGATTATTATTATAAATACCTAGCACTGTTTAGTAATGATGGCATCTTTTTGAGAGTGGTAGTTAATTTAGACTCTTCATCACTTGATGTATGCTTTGTTAGAAATAAAACAGTTGCGGTCACATTAGGAAGAGATAATCAGATAGCACTGGTGAATGTAGAAAGGAACAAAATCGTGAACAGATTTAATCTTTCCCATAACTGTGATGCAGTAGCAAGTGATGGTCAAATGTTGGTCATAAGCGGCAAAGTGAATCATATTAAGAAAAGTACCTTAGTAAACCTTAATGATGAGACCCATAAAGTCTTAGGAATTGGGGCGGGCAGGATTGCATTATTCAATGGAAATATCTATGGTACCATCTATAAAGAAGTCCGCTGCTACAAAATCACTGGAGAACTTCTTTGGAAATTTATGCACAATAAGGTTGGCTATTCAGATGGACTTGCCCTAGACAAGAATGGCTTTGTTTATATAGCTTCTAGTGCAATGAATGGAGTAATGGTAGTATCACCAGATGGTAAAATCTATGAGACAATACTGTCAGCAGCAGATGGGATACAATCTCCTGGTGCAATGGACATCAACAGAGAAACAGGAATAATGATAGTGCCAAGCAGAATAAGCATTGAAAATGATAGTAATGATAATGTGGATAAAATCATATCAAATAGTTTTTGTGTATAAAATCTGAAATGTGAGATTTCTTTTGCAAATTCAAGGCTATATGTCTCTAAGTGTTTAGAGTCATGAGTCTTTCTATTTACCAACAGCTATAAGTCTTCATACTTAATCAACACAAGTACTCAAACCCCCTTTTATAAATCTACAAATTTATTCAAAATAAAAGAATGTTCTTAATATTTATCATCACAAAGGCATAGTTAAGTCTGAAACAAAAATGGTTGACATGTAAACGTTAGTTATTTCAAAAACAATTTGGTAAATGATACCAACATCTAGTAGCTAGTAAAGTTCACAAGATCAGAAAATACTCTACGATGAACGAAAAAGAAGTTGACGTAGAAGTTAGAGTGTTTAACTGAATTGATCATACCAAAGACCATAACTTTTTAGTTTGTTGAATAATTCAAAATGTTATAAATACTCCATAAAAGAATCAACAGTAAATTCAAAGCTACATATATCATCATTACATGAAATGAAAAGCTGATTTTATCGACACCATCATCTGTAATTAGTTAATACTTCAGTTTCATTATGTATATCTCTTTCATATTCATTTGTTAAAATTTACTGTTTGCAATTGCATGAATTGTTCTATATAATAAGGATGTTCTTATCCCGGGCATAAAAACAATGCCGTATTTGGCAAAACCTTTTCAACTTTTGATCTTCAGTGCTGTACAACTTTGTACCTTTTTCACTTTCGATCTTTTATATCTGGGCGTTATGTATTCGGGTTTAGTTTTCTGTAATTAGTTAATACTTCAGTTTCTTTATGTATATCTCTTTCATATTCATTTGATAAAATTTACTGTTTGCAATAGCATGAATTGTTCTATATAATAAGAATGTTCTTATCCCGGGCATAAAAACAATGCCGTATTTGGCGAAACTTTTTCAACTTTTTATCTTCAGTGCTGTACAACTTTGTACTTTTTTCACTTTCGATCTTTTATATCTGGGCGTCACTTGTAAGTCCTGTGTGGACAAGGCGCGTTTTTGGCGTATTGAATTTTAAACCTGATGCTTTTTGTTATCTATTAATCATGTTTTTCTTTGTCTTATATGTTCTCCTATTTATTTGTATTGTAGTCCTGTAATATTATGTTGTCATTTCAATGTTATATTTAACTTTGCCATTAAAGTGCGAGGTTTGGCATGCCACAAAACCAGGTTCAACCCACCACTTTTATTCCCCTTTAAAAGTGTCCTGTACCAAGTCAGTAAGATGGCCATTGTTATATTATTGTTCGTTTCTGTGTGTGTTGAATTTTAACGTTGAGTCGTTTGTGTTTTCTCTTATTTTTGAGATATTGAGATCAGACGTGGCACGGTACTTGTCTATCCCAAATTCATGTATTTGGTTTTCTTGTTATATTTGTTATTCTCGTGGTGTTTTGTCTGATGCTTGGTCCGTTTCTGTGTGTGTTACGTTTCGGTGTTATGTCGTTGTTCTCCTCTTATATTTAATGCGTTTCCCTCAGTTTTAGTTTGTTACCCCGATTTTGTTTTTTGTCCCTGGATTTATGAGTTTTGAACAGCTGTATACTACTGTTGCCTTTATTCATCATGCAACTCCATGGCAATAACAGTAGTCTACACAAAAAGGTCTCCTTTAGATCTTGCTCTACTAATTTTGTCAATATAATGCAACTTTAAACAACTGCCATACAAGTGGGGGGTTTAACTACCCAGTTTTTATCCATCATTTTCTTTTGAGAATACCTTTAATAGGTCAGAAATATATTTGTTGTTTTCCATTTTATATGTTGGTTGATACAGTTGGGTATTTTATTTTGTCAGGATTTATGTTCTTTCCCCTTTTAAATTTACTTTGAAGTTTGTCATTTTAATTTATAATTTATAGTTTATTTACTAAAAGTCTTATAATATAAAGGTTCTAACTTGAAAACTGTACAAGTAGCTTCTATATTTAGTCGGACAAACCCTTTATCCTCATGCATAATTCAACAAAAAAGACAACGTTCAATATCATGTCATCTGTTGAAAACTTGAAAAATCCAGAAAATATCGACACCTTTAAAGTAAATATCTAATAATATGAAAATTTCACATAATATTTCATTGCATATAAGAAAATAACTATCACTTGGAGATAGCCAATTCAATGTTCATCCCCCTTTTTTTTTACCTGTGTACAAGCTGATGTAACCATGTAACCTCAAGTTTCCAAAATATTTTATAGGTACACCAAATGAAAAAATAATAATGCAGTTGAAACACCGAAGATATATGTTTATGACCAAGATTTTTTTAACTGCAATGAAATGTTTGATTAATTTCTTAACTGTCAATTTTAAGGAAATATTTTTATTTACCCTTTTTCGTATGCACTCAGATGTGAGGTACGGTCATTTGGTGGTTAATTGCACCTTATATTTAAGTTTCATTCTATATACTTTTAAAAACAGAACTATTCTAATTCAATAAAATAATTGATAGCAGTTAAATCATCTAATCTTAAAATATATTTGACTAAATCATTGAAAATATTGTAAAAAATAGTTCAACCATCTCATAAAGGGTATTTTTTAATCAATTATAATTGTATTCTGTGAATGAAGTCATAAAATCACCAATAGATATCAGAACAATGCAGTTATTATTGGCTATGCTCTTTTAACACAGATAAATGTATAATAATTTAAACAAATCATAGATATCAAGTCCATATTTATAAAACTATTTGTTCTCGATACAATGGTTTTTGTGAGCATTTCTTATCCAAATATTTAAGGTAAGACATATTAAATGCATAAATAACAGTTATACCATATAATTAAATATTGCAAGTAAAGTCAAATTTCTTTAAAAAAATTTATTAGGTACGTTTCAAAAACTGAATTTCTATCTTTTTAACCTTAAACTCAAAATAAAGATTCTGAATTCGTCTTTTTTTAATGTAATAGGTCAAGAGTCAATCAACTTTAATGTACACTTTCAAAAAGACAAAAACAACAAAATTGATTAGTCCCTGTAATTTCAGCTAAATGACCCCTTCTTGTAAAGAATTGTATAAGAAAGTCCAATAAATATTTCAACAGCTTGAAGTAGTTGATGCACTTACTCTTCGGTAATTATGTTAAAAACATCTTAGTTTTGCATCATTTTTATAGTTTGTGTAGCTCAATCTGGCATTTACTAAATTTTCTTTTGTCTATATCTCATTTGTTTTCCGTAGTGATTTCTGTTTTTCATTGACTTGTCCCGTCTCTTGATGTCTACTCCTCCTTTCTTTAAAGGCTCCTTCAAACAGATTATTTTGATTGTTGTTTTGATTGATGCATTTAATTAGTTAATTCTGGTTTAAAACTGAAGATTATCAAATAAGGCAGTTAATTAACACAACTGGGTGAAAATTCCGATGATTTTTTACCAGTACATTTTGACAATATCAGTATATTTAGAAGTTGATTATACAAGAAATGATATGTTTTCTTTGATTTTCTTAGAGATTCGGCAGTTTTTTCTACCCTGCTTAATTCGGTTCTTGTTTAACTTAAGTATGGATATTATTTTATTAGAATCTGCTAATGTGAAATTTTAGACTCCATGAGGATATCTCCCTTATGCACAAGATCTGAATCCTTGTCTCCTCTTGAGTTTTATTTGGTCGCTTTTGCTTTTAACAGGTCTTCATTTTTCATTTGTTTTATAATAAATAGATTTTGGCCTTGAACATCCCTGAACAGTGAACAGGCATAAATTGTTTTGCATCTGGTGCAATAAAAATTGAACACATAATTTCTTCACAAGTAACTTTTATTTACATAAAATTTTAGGAGTAAAGAATGGCCTCATCTGATCGGGACTTTTGTACACTCTGTTATGATGATGGGACATCTTCAAAAGCTGTCACATGGTGCCCAGAATGTGAGGTTTTCCTTTGCCTAGATTGTGAAAAACATCACAAGAAATTAAGAATATCTAAAGACCATAAAACCATGTCTACAAAACACTACAATAAATTACCAAAATTTATGCGAGAAATAAGTAGCCAGTGCAAAGACCACCAAAAGAAGTTTGAACTTTACTGTTCTTTCGATGATTGTCCCTGTTGTGTCCAGTGTCTCACTGATAAACATCAGAAATGTCAAGAAATGAAATCACTCTCAGACATTCTTAAGGAAATTAAATCATCTGCATCTATTCATCTTACTGACAAAGATTTGAAAGATGTAAAAGAAAATTTTGAAGAGATTATAAAATTCTTAAATATAAGGATGAATGCCACTAATATTCAGAATTTAAAAGCTATTGAGGAAATTCGGTCTATGAGGAAGTCCATAAATGAATTGTTACACAGATTAGAAAAAGAAATTCTTGATGATTTAGAATCTAAATATTCAAAGATGAAATCAAATATGAACCCTCTCCTCCAGCAACTAAAACTGCAAGTCAATTGTGTCAGCCACATGCAGAGAGAGTTTGCCACAATGACAGAATATGCAACTGAGCTACAAATGTATGTTGGTCTAACAGAAATTAAGAAAAAAATATCCCAAGCAGAAAACTTCATAAAAGATTTGGAAAGCGCAGACATCTTTGATGAAAAGAACATCGAGATAACCATTTCACCCGCTCTTAAATCAATTCTAGAAAATGCAAAGTCGTTTGGAGATATTAATATCAATATTAGCCCAACCACTCTTCAACTGAAAGCTGGAAGAGAAGACCAAGCACAGTATGTAGTTCCGAGTATTCCTTGTATTGAACACATTAACCTATCCATGTTGAGAACACTGACAATTCCAGAAAATATGAAAAATATGGGTATAATTGCATGTAGAATATTACCTGATGGTAAATATCTAATTCTTGATTACCTAAATAAAAGATGTCACCTGTTGCTATTTAATAATGATGGCATCTTTATAAGAAAAGTAGTGACATTACTAAGATCTTCGTGTGATGCCTGCCTTGTCAGAAATAATACAGTGGCTGTCACATTAGGATTCACAAACAAGACAGTACTGGTGGATATTGAAGACAATAGTATTAAAGCAATTAAACTTTCTCATAACTGTGATGCAGTAGCAAGTGATGATAAAATGTTGATAATCTGCAGTGAGTCACAAAGTACCATAGTTAATATAAATGATATGTCTCAAAGAACCCCAATTGTAATTCGTGCAGATTTTATTTCATTATTCCAAGGAAATATATATAGTACCATTGTGCATGAAAACATAGTAAGGTGCTATACAATCACTGGGGAAATTCTCTGGAAATTTACATGTATGCATTATGACATAGAAAGTCCAAGAGGGCTTGCAATAGACACGCATGGTTTCATTTATTTATCATGTTATGGAAACAACAATATCGTAGTGGTATCACCAGATGGCAGGACCTGTAAGACAATACTTTCAGAGGATGATCAAATCAAATATCCTTGGGCAATAGATATCAACCGAGATACAGGAACAATGATTGTGTCAGGTGTTATGAGAGACAGAAATTATGATTATGATAAAGGTGATAGTGATAGTACTGATGATAGTGATAAAAGTGATGAAATATCATACAGAACCGCTTTTGTTTATCAAATTTGATCATAATATTAATAAAATATATTTAAAATTAGTTCTCTGCACTTGCCCCTCGTTGTTTATGTGGCGCGAATGAGCTGAATATATGTCATAGAGGCATTTTGAGTAATTTTTACCTTCAGCATTTTGTATAGATTTGGACTAGTTCTTATTATTTGTGGTGTCATAAATTTAGAGAAATCATCACGTGACAAGTTCAAGTTAAGTTAATTATGTGTTATGTAATTAATTGAACATTCTCATTAGCATCAGTATTATTAGTTGACATAATTGTAATTATGAATTTGTACTAATTAGAGTGAATTCGTTTACTCAAAACTTGTCATGATAAAATAGTATATATGTTGTTAATTCAATAAGTAAGAACAGAGTAGGATAGTAACATCAATAGAATTGTATTATTACAGTAGGAGTCATATTATATAGACATTTACCATTGTATGTGATTTTGGTTTGGAATTAAATTAGAAAGTCTTACTGTGAGTTTGGTATTAGTTCAGTGCCAGAGCTAAGTTTAATTCTTCAGCATCTCTAGCTGACCTCAACGTTTTTCTAATGATTTTACGTATAAAATTATGACCCCCGTAACAAGGAAGCCAGCAGCCTCTTTGTTACATATATATTGATTATATGAATCGGGTTTTATTTTTAAAATTTCAATGAAAAAAAAAAATTAGTGATCACATATCATTTAAATGATGTGTCATTTTTCAATCTAATATTGAGAGATCTGTTTTCCTTGTAAATAAAGATATGTCTTTACAAAGTGGATCATAATATAGTACAAAATCCACTTTTTTGTTTTTCGTCTTCTTGTATTTATTAGTCATTTACATAAAATTAAATATTTTTTATATATGACTTTTGATTACAAAGGAAAATGTCCAGATAAAAAAAAATGCCAACAATTCCAGAGATACTGAATCAGAATATTACTCCTGTTCCCTCTTGGGATTTTTTTGCTTAATCGATATTTTACCATGTCATTATACTGTTGTGTAACTCTTCATTGAAACATGTCTTTTCTCGACTATAATTTTTTTATGACTGTCCTTTTGGTATTTTCTAGTGTATGTTTTAAGAAAGCCAAATAAAAACAAAATAAAAATGAAAATAAGGAGATGTGGTTTGAATGTCTATGAAACAACTATCCACCAAAGTTCAATGAAGTGGATGTAAGCAATTACAGACAAACATACTGCAAAAAACAATGAGAAAAAATCCATACGGTATAGTTGGCTATAAAAGGCAAACTATAAAACAATTCAATTGTCAAATCTAAACGGCCTAATTCAAAACAAAATAATTTATGAAAAACAAATATGACAAACATGAACTAAAGAAAACTAATAAAATACAGACTTGGGACAGACATATAAAGATTATCTGCTACAACTAGAAAATATTTGTGATTAAAAGAGTTGAGTAGCCTATTTTCACCAAAAAATATTATGGACATCTAAATAGTACCTACATCAAGTTTTCAAATTTGGTCCTATCCATACTTTTTGTGTTTTTACATTTACAAAAATTGTTGACAGACTAACAAGACAGACCAAATGAATACTACAAGGCTTCCACAACCTTGATGTAGGTTCAAATTATCGATTGTAGATAGTAATATTGTTTTATGCACGTTAGATCTTGGTAACAAAAAGAGGAGTCAGAAGATACAAAGACAACATTTTAAACAACTCAAAAGTCCAAAAGCTACTGAAAACACCATGGCAAATTATGTGAGCACTGAGGGATAAAGTTTGCTTTCTTTTTTGGAATTTTTTGAATATGAAATAAAACTCGGAATTGTATTTAGTTAGGCAAATTTTGAGTTATCTTTCTTTGTCCATGATTGTACATTTGTAGTGAAACCGATTTTTATCACATATTCATACACAATATCTTACTTTTGATAAAGTATGTTAAACAAAATACACATCATATTGTGACTACGATATAGAAGGCCTTTAAAATTAGGACAATATTGCAGAACCTAAAATAATGGAAATAGAAATATGGCTTTAAAAAAATGGAGTCTTAAGGGTGGACCTCTATATATATATATGAGACCATTAAACGCCCATGATCATAAACTAAAAGATTGCACAAAACTCATTGACAAACTCTCTAAAAAGAGGGACGAAAGATACTAGAAGGAAAGTCAAACTAAAACATCGAAAATAAACTGACAATGCCATGGCTAAAAAGAAAAAGACAAATCATAGTCCACAAGACAAAACATAGAAAACTAATGACTAAGCAACACGAACTCCACCAAAAACTTAGGGTGATCTCATGTGCTCCAGAAGGGCTAGCATATCATGCTCCACATGTGGCACTCGTCCTGTTGCTCGTGTTATAACAAACCAGGTGAATAGTCTAATTCGGTAGGTCACATTCGTGAAAAGGGAACAGGATTGTAGTTAAGACATACGGAACAAAAAATGTTCGATATCTGTGAAACGGATATTTCATAACGGTCAACCAGCTCGTGATGCCATCAGTAAAATTTACGAAGAGATGATTTCAACTTCCCCATTTGGAACTCTTGGTTTAATAGCTTCCTTGTGATCAGTTAACTCTTTATCAAGGAAATCATGATAGGATATACAAGTCCGTGAATATTGTATCAATTGGGAAATATTATACCCTTGTATGCAGGCGTTCTCAAAAGATCCAAGCAACAGCACTAATATAACAAGTAAAACTGTGAGCGATGAATCTGAAAACGTATCACACAGTATAACTTACGTATATTCACCCTGAAACCAAATTTCAGAAATCCTTGTCAAGTAGTTCCTGAGAAAAATGCGAAGAAAATATTCATGGGACGGACGAACTGACAGATGGACAAACTGACGGATGGTCAGACAGAGGCAAAACAGTATACTTCCACTTTTTTAAAGCGGGGATATAAAATATATATCTCATTAGGAAGTATAGTTTATATCTACTATGTAAAAATAAAATAAATATAGGAAGATTTGGTATGATTGACAATAAGACAACTATTTTAAAGGCTGTAACACACAATTGTTTTGTATAAAGAAAGACAAAAATAAACTCTTCAAGTTCAAATTCAATTCTTATAACCAGTTGTCATTTCATAATATTTCTGCTACAGGATGATGCTAATTTTTCATATCAGTTCTGTCTTTTTGTCTATAACTCATTATTTAAATGTTTACAGATCCATTAAGCTATTCATCGTTTTGGGCTTTAATAATTATCAATATATAGTATTTAGTGATGCATACAAAATTATTCTTTAGAGCTGTTAAGATATGATGTTTTAAAACTTGGTATATGCATTTAAATGAATCCTGTAACAGGCATTAGTGACCCGAAACAGGTATTCAGATTGGTGGTTTATATTTCCTTATAATTAATCATTGAATTGCTTATGATAAATCTGTTTACATCATTCCTTACTCATTTTAGATGATAAAAGGAGATAAGTCAATGAAATTGCAAATTAACAACAAAAAATCAACCAAATATCAAGAGGTCGGCATACAGTCTTAAATAATAGACAGGTTTCTATATGATAAGGAGTGCCTTGTTTTTTAAATTTCTGAAAGTATATGATATGATATTTATCTTGTTTTGAATAAAACTCTTTTAAATACCTTTAAGGACTGCAAGAGAAGATCAAACCCAGCACTAATTGTTTTAAAACAAATTTAAGCATTAAGGCATATTTGACCAATTGGTTCCACTAGTTTAAGAAATAACACCTTTTAGTTCTTTATTTGAAGGTGTTCTTAGATGATTACTTCTAGCAAAAATCAATTTAGGCAATTTATTCTTCTATTTTACTACAAATCGTGTAGAGGTCTGATTTTCAGAATAAAAAAAGAGGAAAGGGCCAAATAAGATAGGGAATTTGAACTCTCTGAAATGATAATTGCAAATCTAAAGATGCTGTCACATGGTGTATAAAAATGACAGGTGTTTATTTGTACAGACTGCAAATAAAAGCCTAGAAAGTAAAGACACTCTATAACCCATAAAACTATGTCCACAAAAGGTAATGAAATTACAATAAGTAGCCAGTGCCATACGAAGAAGTTTGAACTTTAATGATCTGCCCATGCCTGTCACTGCTGTGTCTAGTGTGTTATTGATCAACAGAAGTTGTGACAAGGCATGCAACATAGACAGACCTTCAAAAGCAAGTCTATCTTCTAGCATTTGAAGGATTTGCAGGAATTTCTGAAATACTTAAAGCGTAAGGTAAATAGGGAAAAGTAATTCTACCAGTCTTTAAATCATGTGTTAAAAACTTTAAGAACATTTACTGATGACATACAATCTTCACATTTGAAGCTGCATTCAGATCTCAAGATTCTCCTATAACAATTGAAAGGAATGCCAATAAATAAAGGAAACAGTATTTCGAAATTCATAAATCAATTGAGAAACAGAATGTGTCCATAGCATACGGATGCCCCATCCGCACTATCATTTTCTATGTTCAATGGACCGTTAAAATGGGGTAAAATCTCTAATTTGGCATTAAAATTAGAAAGATCATGTCATATGGAACATGTGTTCTAAATTTCAAGTTGATTGGACTTCAACTTCATCATAAACTACCTCGCCCAAAACTTTCACCTGAAGCAGGACAGACAGATGAACAGACGAACGGACGGACGAAGGAACGGACAGACGGAGGCACAGACCAGAAAACATAATGCCCATCAATGGGGTGTAAAAAACAAATGCGGGTTACAAACTAAAACTAAGGGAAACACATCAAATAAAAGAGGAGAACTACGACACAACAGAAACACAACACTAAACAAGAATGTGTCCACAGTACACAGATGCCCCACTCGCACTATCATTTTCTATGTTTAGTGGACCGTGAAATTGGAATAAATTCTCTAATTTGGCATTAAAATTAGAAAGATCATATCATAGGGCACATGTATACTAAGTTTCAAGTTGATTGGACTTCAACTTCATCAAAATCTACCTTGACCAAAAACTTTAACCTGAAGCAGGACAGACGGACGAACGAACGAACGGACGAACGAACGGACAGACGGACGAACGGACGCACAGACCAGAAAACATAATGCCCCTCTACTATCGTAGGTGGGGCATAAAAATAACACACAGAAATGAACAATTATGTAACAATGACCTTTTTCCTGACTTGGTACAGGACATTTTCAGAAATAAATGGTGGGTTGAACCTGGTTTTGTGGCTAGCCAAACCTCACACTTTTATGGCAATATTAAATATAACACCAAAAGGACACCATTACATGACAGGAATTCAGTACAAATGAGCGCAAGAACATTTCGTATAAAGAATTACGCAAATAAACAAAGCAATCTCACATACCTCACATCCAATATAACTATCATTGAATATTTTAACAAGCTATCCATGCCAAAAACAAATGTACCTTGATTTTAATTTGTCTGTGTAACAGACTCATACAATGTTTTAACATGTTTGAAAATGAGATAAAGGTGGATTTTCAAATTCCGAAGATTTGATTACACAAAATTGGTTTTATTTTAATATATAAATGTTGCTAAATAATTAAAAAGTCCTAATTATGGAAAAAGAATAAATTTATCCTCAAACAATTGCAGGTGCATAAATTTGTATAACATACATAAAGTTTCATGATTTGGGTGGAAAACTGTAAAAGTTGATTATTTTACAAAATAAGTACATGATGTAGTGTGTTTGGTAAATGTTTCCAGAAAACAACTATGTTCCCAAGTTTGAAAAAATATACTTGAAGCAATTCCATAATAACTGATGCAGAAATTTTAAATATGTGTGAAATCTATTTGTTATATTCTAAGGATATTGTTTAGAGGTAGAGGCTGTTGGTTCCTCATTTGGTTATAATGGGGCTTATAGAATTTCTATTTGTTGAATGTAGTAAAGTGACATATTTAATAACATCATTTGGACAGAATTAAGCAATTTTCCAATTGGCAAACTTTCCACAGCTCCTTATTTTAAAATAGGCCAGTTTAGGATCCTCCTAACTGGCTAAAAACTACAATTTTCTTTCTAAAAAAAATAGGCATAAGAGTGCATAAAAAATATATACAAATTATAAATCTGACAAAAATTGTATATGTCAGGGTGCCTAAATGTCTGGACTGACATTTACATAGATTTTTACCCCCCCCACCCCCACCCCCACAACTGTACTTGGGAGAATGATATCATATTATTAAAAAAATCTGATTTTCAGCTGTGAATGAAGTTAAGCCGATGAAACTTATTACTTTTTTTAAAATATAAAGTATACAGGATCCACGAACTTTCTCAGATTATAATCCAAAGTTTGTCAAACTTCAAAAGCATAAATAAACCTCACAATATCAATAATATTATGAATGTTTATGCTATCAGTGCTACAAGAGTTTTCTCAATGTCAAGTTGATTAAATGTAGCTGTGAAACTTGCACTAAAGAACATAAAACCATGTCAACTAAAGACTACCATAAATTACCTAAATTCATACAAGTTATAAGCAATCAGTGCAAAGACCACAAGAAGAAGTTTGAACTTTACTGTTCTACCCATGCCTGTCAATGCTGTGTCGAGTGTGTCACTGATACACACCAGAAATGTCAAGAAATGCAACAACTATCGGTATCCTTAAGCAGGTTAAATCATCTGCTTCAGTTCAACTTTTTGAAAAAGATTTGAAGGAGGTAAAGGAAAACTTTGAAGAGATTATAAAATATTTGAACAGTAGAATGGAAACCAGCACTATTCAGAAACAGATAGCTGCTGCACAAATTCGTTCCATGAGAAAGTTGATAGATGATTTGTTAAACAAATTAGAACAAGAAATGCTTGATGATCTTGAATCGAAGCAATCAAAGCTGAAATCTAAGATGAACACTTTACTACAACAACTGAATACACAAGCCACTCAGATCAGCCAATTGCAAAGTGAGTTTTCCCAGATGACACAATATGCTACTGAGCTACAAACTTACAAACTTACATTGGTCTTAGAGAAATTGAGAAAACCACATCTCAAGCAGCACAATACATAGAAGATTTAAAAAGTGGAGGTAAATTAGGTGAAAATAATCTAGAAGTAACCGTCGCATCTGCAATCAATTTTAAATGATATCAAATCATTTGGAGATATAAATATCAATACCAGTCCATCTAGCCTTCAAGTTAAGGCTGGAAGAAAAGATCAAGCACAGTACCTAGCTCCAACAATTCCTTCAATTGAACAAATTAAACCATCCAATTTAAGACAGCTGACAATTCCAGAAGATCGGAAGTCTTCTAATATAAATGCTTGTATAATATTACCTGATGATCAAAATTTAATTCTTTATAGCCGCTTGAATAAAAGTCATCTGTTACTGTTCAGTAATGATGGAAGAGAAGTAGTGGCATTCAAAGGATACTCATTTAATACTTGCTTAGTGAGAGCTAATACAGTGGCTGTCACATTAGAATTAGAAAACAAGACAGCATTGGTGGATGCAGAAAAGAATGAAAAAATCAAAACAATTAAAGGGAAATTCCGCGATTTTTTACTTATCATCTAATTATGTTCATCTTAACATAAAAAACACATTTGCAAAGTTTTAAATTTATATTCCTTCTAATAACGGAGAAAATCAAGTATTTGTAACTTTTTTGGTTGAATTCTCGAGTGGGTCGTGACGTATTAGCCCGATTTATTGAATTCTGGGAAAAAATAAAATCTGTTTAACTCTTATAGCTTATCGACAATATACGTAATTAAAAGCACACAGCTGACGAATGGTCGAAGTTATTAACCACAAGATAGTAATGAACGAAAATGAATATGCATAAACGGTGTTTATATATCTCAACTTGTACGATTCGCTCGTGTATGTAACAATGTTTTAGATTTTAACGAGAGAAATTTATGTATTACTGAAAAATTATTACACCAGGGTTTTCGATATCACAAACTAGTCAAAACATTTACTAAATTTTATCATCGGTATAAAGACATCATTCGTAAATATGGCTCAACATGCAGACTTCTAATACGTTCAGGTATTTCACATCCAATTTTTTATGGTAATATTCTTTATAAAGCACAAAGGTGTCAGTATTCACCTCAGAAACTTACAAAACCTTTGAATAGACTTATTAAGAAGGGATATAATTACGATACTGTTGTCAAGTCATTAAAGATTGCATATTTTGGCGTTAATATTGAGTCACTGATAAGGTCTTTGCATCGGAACTAAACACATTTATTCTAAAAACAGTTGTTGGCATGACACGGGTTATGTTCTTCTCATATATGTTATGATGGTATAATACTAAACCCCTAACGGGAAGGATTGTGCCTGATGTTCATATGATGAAATCATAATCTTTCAGTCAGTTTAGTTGAAGTCTGGAGCTGGCATGTCAGTTAACTGCTAGTAGTCTGTTGTTATTTATGTATTATTGTCATTTTGTTTATTTTCTTTGGTTACATCTTCTGACATCAGACTCGGATTTCTCTTGAACTGAATTTTAATGTGCGTATTGTTATGCGTTTACTTTACTACATTGGTTAGAGGTATAGGGGGAGGGTTGAGATCTCACAAACATGTTTAACCCCGCCGCATTTTTGCGCCTGTCCCAAGTCAGGAGCCTCTGGCCTTTGTTAGTCTTGTATTATTTTAATTTTTGTTTCTTGTGTACAATTGGGAAATTAGTATGGCGTTCATTATCACTGGACTAGTATATATTTGTTTAGGGGCCAGCTGAAGGACGCCTCCGGGTGCGGGAATTTCTCGCTACATTGAAGACCTGTTGGTGACCCTCTGCTGTTGTTTTTTATTTGGGCGGGTTGTTGTCTCTTTGACACATTCCCCATTTCCATTCTCAATTTTATATACCGTTTTGTTTTGATTGAATTAAACTCCCATAAAATTATCTCTAGTAAATGTTTTTGAATAAATTTAATTAATTATTGTTGAGATTTTTTTCATAAAATATTTATTGAACATTTTTACTGATATTGAACTGAAAATATTTCAGTTCTATTTACCGTTATTGTTTTGATAATCATTTCAATGCAACTAATGTGTGAGCAGAGTGTGTATATTATTTTGTAAAGGTCACTGTATATTTCTCGGCTTGAGGTCAATTCGTTTACCTTGTAGCTATTTAGCCGCAGGTGTGAGTTCAAGCGTACACAGGTATAAATGTTGTTATTTGGAAAGGATAAACAGAAAGGATTAGAAAGAGTATGCTGTCACGATGTTAATACACTAAGATTTAATACACGATGAGAATAAAGATACAATAATTAAATTGTGTAAATTAATTGAAAATAAAATTCAGATTCGTAATTCCGAAAGTGTATAAAAATAAAAGGAAACAATTTTTGATTACTTTCTTAGCGGCAATTGGCGTAAAGATTCAAATATGAAGCAAAAAATAGTAGTTTTAATCTTTTATAAAAACTAAATGCAATATTACCCAATTTGATATACCATTGTACATCTGTTTGATATCATTGACTTTACCGGAATTTCTTAACTTGTATTCAAATCTGGCTGTGTTTAAATGCTAATAAAACTATTGCAATTTTAAAGTTTTTAATTGACAAAAAAATACAACATACAACATGCATGATTTTTTTTTAGTTTCTTTTTAACATTTTATTCTTACATAATTAAATTCATTTGACAATCATTTACACGAACTTTTTGTGAAAAGAATATCAATTATCTAAGCTAAGGCATTATTTCTTTTGAGGATTTTTGAGGATTTTTGAGGATTTTTTTTAAAATTCTATGATAATATTTGTGCAATGTTGAACATGATAGCCGTCATTAATCCAAATAAGTAATACAGTAGTTGTAATAAAAGTTATATTTTAGTCATGCATAACTGATATTGACGAATTTATAATAGTTCGTCCATACATCGTTGTTCTTGAAACAATCATTATTAGTATACATGTAAGTTTCCTGACGTATAAGAGCCATTGAGGATGAGCTCCAGAGAAATCAGACTAGTGGCGTTTCGTTCGTTTGTTTGTTGGGAAAGGAGAGGAAATGCAACCGCTTGTACAGATAAACGACAGAATTACCATACAAGCATTTATAGTCAACACAATCAGAAAGAGTTCCCATCGTTAGACAGGGAATATGAAGGCTTCCAAGAATGAGCAAGTGACATGTCTAACTCTGAACAGTTAGAAAACAGACTATCGACATCGACTGCTTGTTCTTAATATTTGAAACTGTATGCATATATATACGTATACGTTTATGATATATATAGTGATGAGTTCTTGCGTCTGACAAAAACTAAATTCCTTCATGGTTATATCTTGCCATACGTTTATATTGGTTTGTAAGGTGATTACTCACAATCGTTATTTGAGATGTAGATTCATTTCAATACAGAAATTTCGTCTATATATTTCACAAGTGTATAACACGGAGAAGCTCTGAAGGTCCATTACTCCCATTTTGTTTGGGTGTGAACCATCGATGTTTACAGCAATATCACAGAATAAGATGATAATGGTAGAAAGAACTATGGGCGTCATGTGGCAAATATTACATGCATATCGGACAATGAGTTGTCAATCTGTATGAAAAGATTTCCAATACAACCATATTATTGAGAAGGAATGTTTACATGCTATACTCTCGTACTAGTATTACAGGGTTCTTGTGGCGTTCACCTTAGACACACATCTTTTTAACGATGTTTAAAAAAAAGACAGAACCAATTTAATGTCATATTTCCCTATTTTTTAAATATAACTAAAAGTCTTTTATCTGACAAGAATACCCCTATTTAGCGAACAAGTAATTTATTCTTTTTTCTGTTATTGAATACCAAGAAAGAAAATAAATCCCGAAATTAATTTGAAACTTTGATACTCAAAAGTTTCCCAGCAAAATATTCACATTCCCTGGGGATAATTAGTGTTCGTCCAGTGGCATATATAACAATTGTGATGACAAATTACTTCCTTTGTTCGAGAACAATCTTATTGAAATATAAATCTGTGATTTTACTAGGTCCACAGCTTCAATGAACCAAAGCAAAAGTTATACATCGACCTGTATTTAAATCAAATTGGTTCTCTTCTTCTTCTGGTATACAATAGTCTATCGACATTCGATGATTACATACTGTTGGCATACGTGGACTAGTCTATTTACAACACTTTTACCCCTATTTATTCAAAATATATGTTTTTTTCTTATGTTCAATGTATACATGTATATATTTTAAATTGCGCTATAGTTCCGTAACTTTCTATCCAGTCGTATAAACGAATCGTCGGCAAGTGCGTACATTTTTTTAAATCAATATTTCTGGTCTGTTCCAATCTGTCCTTCACTATTGACAATGACTATATATTACATTTTCCCAAATTCACCCTTGGAAAAAATATTTAAATAGATTTTAATTTCATCAAATCTTATTTTTTGGGTATTATTTATATGTTTATGAATTATATTCTTTACACCAGAAATGTTATTTATAAACAAGCGTATGAGTTTAGTAATGACAAGTAAGACAGAGTTACAAGTATATTATTCATCTGATAGTTCAAAATGGAAAGTTATAAGTTATAAGTTATCAGCCGTGTACACTGATCAATACCTGCAGAAGTGAAACGATACATGAACTTGCAAGCCCGACAGGAAATCGCTTGAATACCTGGACGTGTCACCTCACACCCCTCACAATACCTTTGGAAGTAATACCTTTAGCCATGCTGGTGATCAGATGAGGGAAGATCAAAATATATTTGTTTATTACTTTAAAGAATTATGAACAAATTAGATTTTCGAAAACAATTTTCACGGAACACTTATTTATGATTTCACCTAATTCCAATATCAACAGTTTAAAAACAACAGACCATGGTAATTTAAAAAAAGTAAGAATATTTTTCGTATCAAGTTAGTTAGTCGGATAAAACAACCGTACGATTGACAAGATATCGACACGCAATTACGACTACATCGGTTACTGTAGTTTTGTTTCTTTGTGGTTTATAGACATATCGTTTTTATTAATTGGGAAAGAAGACAAAATGGCGGATCGCAGAGAATTGATACTCTAAATTTAAAATCGATGGTGATCGCTTATCTAGCGGAATAAAACTTTGATATCTATGAATTTGAGCATTTTTATACAGAATGAACATAATATCAATTTTTGATTTTTTTGCGAAGTTTCCCTTTAAACTTTCTCATTTCTGTGATGGAATAGCAAATGATGGTCAAATGTTCATCATCAGCAGTTCGGAGAAAAGTACAGTGGTAAATCTGAGAAATAAGTCACATACAATATTAGAAGGAGTAAGAGCAAATTGTGTTGCATTATTCCAAGGAAATATCTATGGTTCACTTCGTAAGGCAAAGCAGGTCAACTGTTATACTAGTACGGGAGAATCTCTCTGGACATTTCAGAATCAAGACATTGTCAGTCCAAGAGAACTTGCATTAGACAAGAATGGCTTTGTTTATATAGCTTCTTCTGGAAACAACAGTATTGTGGTAGTATCACCACATGGTAAAACCTGTAAGACAATACTATCAGAGGCTGATGGAATCAATCAACCTCATGCAATAGACATCAACAAAGAAACAGGAATGATGATAGTGTCTAGTAAAGTTAAGAATGATAGTAATGGCAAATTATATGGAACAGCTTATGTTTATAAAATCTGAGTTGTGATATTTTTCAATCTGCAAATAAATTTTTATAGAAACTCTCGTGTTTTCTGTAAATGCTAGTAATAATTCATCTTATTTATGTGTCTCTGCACCCCAACCTTACCCTCTTTTATAACAAATATACATACACAAATAAATAGTTTGTATAAAGTCTTAAGTTATTACACAATGTTGACTGATTTACCCCTATTTTTTTTCCTATCATATCTGTTTGTTTTGTTCATACATCCTTGTCAATATAATGAAATTTTATGCACTGTCATATCAGTGAGAGATTTAGCTAGGTATAAAACCAGGTATAATCCACCTTTTTTTACGTAAGAAAATGTCTGTACCAAGTCAGGAATATAAAAGTTGCTATCCATTTGTTATGTGTTTGGGCTTTTGATTTTGCCATTTGCATAGGAAATTTCTGTTTAGCATTTTTCTTGGAGTTTAGTATTCTTATTTTTCTCAGTATTTAACATCACATATGCAAAAAGTTTGGTTTGAATGCAAAATCCCCCCCTCCCCCCCCCCCCCCCCCCCCCCCCAGTTAATCATCAGGAAAGAATACAAAATAGCAAATGAGGGTATGCATTCCCCCCAACAAGGTGATATAGGATTGCTAAGTCATGCTGCCACAACTTTCAACCCAACACGATACTGCACCAATAAAAACTGAAACAGGTCTTATAAGTAAAGAGGCATTTTAAGGCGGAAAGATGGCTTTATCAGAGTGGAAAGTTGCATCAAACTTGATCTACAGATTTGAATAAATATTAAAAATAAAATAAACACTTACAATCTATAGCTGCTGAATGTGTGTTGCTGGTTGCTATGGAAACTACGTTATAGCGTACTAATGGTTTTACTGTGCTGAAGGTGTATTTACATGGGATATCATAACTCTGGAAAATAAAATAATTACATAATAGCATAACTCTGGTATATAAAATATACATACAATATCATAAATCTGGAATATAAAATACACATACAATATCATAAATCTGGAATATAAAATATACATACAATATCATAAATCTGGAATATAAAATATACATACAATATCATAAATCTGGAATATAAAATATACACAGGTTATCATAACTTTAGAATATAAAATGTATATGGGATATCATAACTTTAGAATATATATGCATGCAGGATATCATAACTTTTGATATCAATATACAATTAATATAACATAAAAAAATATATATATACAGGATACCGTAGAAAGGCTTGTATAGTCTGTGGTTTTATTCTCCAAAACTGGACCTTCCAGAGGGGGTGCGGACTATAGAGTACAATAAGTAAGAAATAAGAGAACAAGTTAGTTCAATTTCGCGGGCGAGGTGGTTTGTTTACTTTCCGCAATCTTTTTTATTAAAATTGTAGAGGGCACTCTCATCATTTTTCAAACTAATAATTTTAACTCATCCTTATTAATAAGTTATTTCTATTCAATATCAAATTAATACTGATAAATATAACAAGAGTGCACATGCTGAAATGTCTCGCCTTCTTTACTAATCATTGATATTATGTTGATAGTCGTAAGTATAAAGCTTTATTAAAAACTGTCACATAAACTTATTAACCAAGATAACTAAACAAAGACCAATGAACCATGAAAATGAGGTCAAGGTCAGATGAACCATGCCAGACAGACATGTACAGCTAACAATGCTTCCATACAACAAATATAGTTGACCTATTACTTATAGTTTAAGAAAAATAGACCAAAACACAAAAACTTAACACTGAGGAATGAAAAGTGAAAATGAGGTCGAGGTCAAATAAAACCTGCGTGACTGACATAAAGATCATAAAATATTTCCATACACCAAATATAGTTGACCTATGACATATAGTATTAGATAGAAAGACCAAAACTCAAAAACTTAACTTTGACCACTCAACCAAGAAAATGAGGTCAAGGTCAGATGACATCTGCCCGCTAGACATGTACACCTTACAATCATTCCATACAACAAATATAGTTGATCTATTGCATAAAGTATGAGAAAAACAGGCCAAAACACAAAAACTTAACTATAACCACTGAACCATGAAAATGAGGTCAAGGTTGAATGACACTTGCAGTCCTTCCATACACTGAATATACTACACCGAATATACTAGTTCTATTGCTTATACATGTAGTATCTGAGATATGGACTTGACCACCAAAACTTAACCTTGTTCACTGATCCATGAAATGAGGTCGAGGTCAAGTGAAAACTGTCTGACAGGCATGAGGACCTTGCAAGGTATGCACATACCAAATATAATTACCCTATTACTTATAATAAGAGAGAATTCAACATTACAAAAAATCTGAACTTTTTTTTCAAGTGGTCACTGAACCATGAAAATGAGGTCAAGGACATTTGACATGTAACTGACGGAAACTTCGTAACATGAGGCATCTATATACAAAGTATGAAGCATCCAGGTCTTCCACCTTCTAAAATATAAAGCTTTTAAAAAGTTAGCTAATGCCGCCGCCGCGGATCACTATCCCTTTGTCGAGCTTTCTGCAACAAAAGTTGCAGGCTCGACAAAAACTAAACCTTTCATTTCAAATTTATCGTTTCTTTTCAATGCATTGGTTGAAATAAACTGGTATCTGCTTGTCTGATTGAAATGATACAAACATAGTAAAAAAGACAACAGTAAACAAGCTTAGAATTTGTAATCTACAAAATGCAATCGGTTATTGTTCATTCCGTTTTGGTGTTTCATACTGACTAATATGGTTTGTATTAGTTGTATTAGCTTAAGAACCTTGAAACATAAATGTTATAGGTATATTAAAGGCTGTTTCACAAAAAGATGAAACTGTTTTACTTTCAAAGTCGTATTATAGTGATATCTGTCATGTACAGATTTCGATTCTCACCGGTTAATTTCTTCTTTTACACATGCTTTTTAAACTTCCTGTTTAAACATACACAAGTTTCTAAATTGTTTTTTAAGTGAATTAAACTTGTTTTAACAATCATGAAGCGTTCTAGAATCATTTAAAAGCAGTTTCAGCTTCTGTTTGATGATGGAAAACAGGTTTTCCCAAGAAAATACCGCAAACGATCGCACAGGATTTGAAATTACCGGAGTTTCATTAGACCTTTTCTAACAGTTACAAAAAGTTTTTTTTCCTAAAATTTCGTGGGGAGAAGTAGGTGAGGACAATGTACCAGTGCAAACTATACAAGCCTTTCTACGGTATATATCACAAGTCTGTAATAAAAAAATACTTAAAATATTATGGTACAATACTTTTGGAATCATAAAACATTCTTAAGGCAAAATGACAGGATATCAAATAGGGGAAATTTAAGACTCAAATCCTTAAAAACACCTAGCAATAGAAATATGGTGCTTTAATTGATTTTTTTTTTTACCTCAAAGTGAAAACATAACAATTTACTGCCAATTGGGTAAAATTTTATTTGTGCATTTTATATTGCAATTGTCAAATCGACAAAAATGTCAGATTAATTATTGTGAATTCTAGAAATACCACAATATTGTGGAAATCAAAAATCAGGGTCTTTTTGAGTTGCAAAACATTTTTTCTATTGTAATTTTCACAATAAAAATTGTGCTAAAATTTCTAAATAGCAATAAATATCAATTTTCCTTGTGCTTCAAAACCTTCAGACACAAAAATTACTAAAAATAGATTTTATAAATCCAATTATTACCTGTTTTCTCTTCCGTAGTCCAGACATTTCTGAATTAAATCCTAGAATATTATGTTCATTGCTACCACAGGCCAGAACACGACCAGTTGTTGTAATTAGAAATGTCCCTTCACTGCCCCCTAGTACATGCTTAATGAAATGCTTTCCTGGGGTTTTCACCTTTAAATAAAAAGAAACAAATGTGCATTGGATAATTATAAGTGAACATATTTTGATGTTCAGTAGTTGTTGTTTCTTTATGTGGTTCATAAGTGTTTCTCATTATTTATATAGATTAGACCGTTGGTTTTCCTGTTTGAATGATTTTACACAAGTAATTTTTGGGAGCTTTTTATAGCTTGCTGTTCAGTGTGAGCCAAGGCTCTGTATTGAAGACTACTTTGACCTATCATGGTTTACATTTATAAATTGTAAATTGGATTGAGAGTTGTCTCATTGGCACTCATATCGCATCTTCCTATATACTATTTGTTTTTTTATGTGTGTATACTACATACATTTTATAATGTAATTTTGAAAACTTACTTGAGTTTTAATGTTAGAAAGCTAATGTACAAATATTGAAAGAAGAATGTAATCATTTTATAATACTTTTTTATTGCTATTTTACAAAATTTTCCTTTGATTTTACGGACTGATAATTTCCTTTCTCAGCACAGTAGAGTGATATGAAAAATTATTGCTAGAAACTAAGGTCCCATGTGCTGGTTGTCAATGAAATTAACGTCTTGATAGGTAAAATAGCGATAAACAGATTATTATTGGTCATCTCAACTTGCTTGCTTTTCTCACTTTCGCCATACCAACTCAAGCGAGAAAATCTAAATAGCAATGAGTTGAGCGATGAGGAACTTAAATCAAAGAAAATACTACTCAAAATACAAAAATCTCATTGCAATCTTTATCAAATAATTTTTTACCTTTTGAGGTGAAAAGTGGTCATCTTCACTGTTTAAACCAAGTCGACCTAAAAAAATTAAAACAAATATTATTATTATTAAATATCTTCATATTTTTGTGACTGTAATTGTGAAAATATAAAATGTTGAACTATCAAAATAGCATACCAAATTTATAATTGTAATAGATATGTTTTGTAACATACTATAAAATTTCCAAACACCTGATCTGTTGACTTCAAAGTTTCAAATAGGAAGAGTGTCATAATCCATGCAACTTAAAAGAGCTTTTGACACAAAAAGGGCACAATGAAAGGTAAAAACATTGACATTCTTGAACTTGTTTCCCAATAATATTTTCTGTCAATTTTCTGATGCCCTTTTTTCAGCCTCAATAAGCTTGCTTGCATTATTCATGAAATCAAAAAGCAATTTTATCAATCTCTATCAACATTTTTTTAATTAACTGTAATATTTTAATCTTCTAAAAGAACATTATAGGCTACTTTCCTTAAAATTTCCTAATCTCCTAGAGAAAGATAATAACATCTGTCGAAAGAAATTCTTACTTGCATATGATAAAGAGGAGATAACTCCTTACCTACCAAATCCTAACACAATTCCTACTGTACAAGTCTCAATACACCTGTACCTGAAACAAATGTACTAGACAGCTATCTCAAGAGCCCACCTGTGGTAAGTATTCAACTAACCCAACTGTCCTTATCCCCATATATAACCCATTTATTTGTGAGGGCAATTAAAGAGAGGACAACTCTGTTTCTTGTCAAACTTGTTTAATTCTAACATGTTAACATTTCTTTGTAAAGGTCACACACAGATTGTCAACAGCATACAAAACAAAGAGGATATAACTCTATGAGAATTCTAAAAGAAACAAAAAACTGGCACATGTAATGAATACATATATCTCTATGTGAGGGCCTTACTATGGTTGTAAGCACTACATTTCTAAAGAGCGGATGTCAATTTTCTACCTCTCAAAAAGTAATTTTCAAAACAGAGATCTCCTTCCGTTTTAAGGAACAAGGAGTGTTTGCCTCATTACTTACTAAATATCATGTAATAGTAGAAATTTGCCTGCATTGCAAGGTCATAGGGGAGCACATGTTTGTAACTTTCCAAATCTGTTGCCCAAGTAGATATTTTCTTCCTTAGCAAGGTATTAGAGAGAGCTAACTGTGAAACTTACCAAAATATTATGCCCATGGAGACAATTGATTGCATTAGAAAATACAAGGGAACACTTACTTTTTAGCTTCCCAAATTTAATGCTCAGGTAAATAACTGATACCAATTCGTAGACCTCACATCATATAAAGGGGAATAACTCTTATCAAATATATTTACCATGTAGATCTGCTTTCTTGTAAGATACTCACAACAGACAAAGGGGCATAACTCTAGTTACTTACCAAACTCTCCACATCCCCATGTATAGACGTCTTCTTCCTTAGTAAGTGCCACACAAGGGGACATAACTCTATTTACTTACCAAACTCTCCACATCCCCATGTATAAACATCTCCTTCCTTAGTAAGTGCCACACAGTGGTTGTCCCCACAGGATATTTCTTCAACAGGTCTGCTGCTGAAGTAGTTTATTGGTATTAGAGAAAGTACAGAATCACCTTCCTCATTGTCAACACCAAGGCAGCCATAATAATCTGACCCACTAGCATATACCTGGCCTTCATCTGCATGAAAAAACAAAAATGTCTAATCATGCATGTAAACCAAAATACATCAAAACAACATAAGGTTCTGAAGAAAGTAATTGGCAAGTTCTTGTAGCATATTGGAAACATACTGATCAACCAATCAAATAGATGATGTACTAAAACATTAAGATTTTTGTTGTTCTTGATGGAGAATCTATCTTATCAAAATCCCAATTTCTACATTTTAAATTCCCCATAATTCATTTTGTGAAAGTTCTAAGGGAACTCCATGGTTTATGCGGTGTTAGACAAAGCAGTGACTGGGATTTCATACACATTTTTTGGAAACAACTGAACTGATTTTTTTTTATTAAAAACAGCAAATATTTTAAAATAATTTACTATAAATGTATATCCTGTAAGGTTTAAAAATATTGGAAAAACATGGGGGTTACAGACCATATATTTTTAATGCATGGCCATGGAAAAATCCAGAGTCTGTTTTTTTTCATACGAATAAAACATTTCCTGAATCCTAATTAATCATACTTTTTTTGTTAATCATTAATCACAATACCGTTAATGATGGCACTATCTTTGTACCTGTAACAGCGAGTGTAAAGTCCTCTCCACAAGCTGCCTGAATAAAACCTGCTCCAGTTGGTCCTTCAACTTTCTGTGGGGCTTTGTATGCAGATTTGTTACCCTGACCTAACTGTCCTACAATCTCTGTTCCACCCTGTACATTCTGAAAAAATATAAGATATTTCTAATGGTTATCAATGGGTTCATCCTATACATATAAATTAGGCTGTTAGTTTCTCAATTGAATAGTTTTTCATGTTTGGGCATTTTATATTTTATACAGTATGGGTTTTCTCATGGTCTAAGGATGTACATTTTCCCATGTGATTACATCTACTTCAATTAAACTTTATTGGATAGTTGTATTATTGGCAATCACACCACATCTCTTTTTTTTTACCCAACTGATTCTTAGTGTAATGTAGGCATGAAAAAATTATTACACCAGGGTTTTCGATATCACAAACTTTTACTAAATTTTATCATCGGTATAAGGACATCATTCGTAAATATAGCTCAACATGCAGACTTCTTATACATTCAGGTATTTCACATCCAATTTTTTATGAAAATATTCTTTGAAAAGCACAAAAATGTCAGTATTCACCTCAGAAACCTAACAAAACCTTTAAATAGACTTATAAAGAAGGGATATAGTTACGATACTGTTGTCAGATCATTAAAGATTGCATATTTTGGCGTTAATATTGATTCACTTATAGGGTCTTTGCATTGGAACTAAAAACCTTTATTCAAAAAACAGTTGTTGGCATGACATGGGTTATGTTCTTTTCATATATGTTATGATGGTATGATACTAAACCCCTAACGGGAAGGATTGTGCCTGATATTCATATGATGAAATCATAATCTTTCAATAAGTTTAATTCAAGTCTGGAGCTGGCATGTCAGTTAACTGCTAGTAGTCTGTTGTTATTTATGTATTATTGCCATTTTGTTTATTTTCTTTGGTTACATCTTCTGACATCAGACTCGGACTTCTCTTGAACTGAATTTTAATGTGCGTATTGTTATGCGTTTACTTTTCTACATTGGCTAGAGGTATAGGGAGAGGGTTGAGATCTCATAAACATGTTTAACGCCGCCGCATTTTTGCACCTGTCCCAATTCAGAGGCCTCTGGCCTTTGTTAGTCTTGGATTATTTTAATTTTAGTTTCTTGTGTACAATTTGGAAACTAGTATGGCGATCATTATCACTGAACTAGTATATATTTGTTTAGGGGCCAGCTGAAGGACGCCTCTGGGTGCAGGAATTTCTCACTACATTGAAGACCTGTTCGTGACCTTCTGCTGTTGTTTTTTCTATGGTCGGGTTGTTGTCTCTTTGGCACATTCCCCATTACCATTCTCAATTTTATGAAATGAGTGAAACAACCTTTTCAACCTTATGTAGACTTATGAGACACTTCTGTTCAAACATTTCTTATGGTAACAATGATCCCAGTGAAGCAAGGGTATACAAATGTTTATACCAAACATATTAAAAACATTTACTCACTGCCCATGTATACAGTTCTTTCTCCATTGTAACAACAGCAAAGTGGGAATTTCCAACAGCTACCTAAAATAGATTTAAAAAAATATTAATAAGTTAAATTTAGATTATTTTGATCATGATATTTATTTATCAAATAAAATCTCACTTTTATTTTTTAAATTTTATTCCAATCATGTTCAAAACAAAGAATTTAACCCTTAGACTGCTGCATTCATTTCTATTGTACTTTTGTGTATTGCTGAATAAAATTTTAATCACTGATGAAATAAACATGTTCACTTACAATTGCTGTATCTTTGTAAATATTGAATATTCATCAATAAAAGTTATATAAAAAAGTATTGTTAGATTCTGTATTTTTTATTTATTTTATTTTTGTGTGAGTCTCTGGTCATTTTTTACCTGTACAGGTGCAAATAGAGGTAAACAAAGGTAACTTATTTTTTTCATGTTTTATTAACGAATCCATCAATGTAAAAGTATCCATGACTTCAGAATTGAACCAATATATAAAAATCTCTTTTAAGAACTAGTTCCATTGTGATTATCAACATAAAAAAAGTTTCTTCTAGAACCAACAGCCTTTTTGATGCAAATATTTTCCGGTATTTTCCTCCGACTTTCACTGCGCCGACTTTTACTTCCATGTACAAATATATTTATACGACAAGTTCATTGTTATTGCTTTCATCAATAAATAATCTTGGCAAACTTAAAGTTCGGATCTATCGATGTCAGTCAATATTGATTCACATTTGAAAGGCGAAATGATAAACATCGCAAATCCTGTTTCATGTCATCCATTTGATTTGGACAAGGTCTGAGAATCCCGGTGGTTCTCACTTTAAAAGTCTTCTGTTCGCAGTTTTGATAGAATATTTCTATTTCCATCTATTATATCTTCTGTTCTCGTTCAAATCCTTTTTATCAGCCGCCGCTGTTAAATTGTTATCATTGAAATACTTCTGAACGTGTTGGCCATTTCTCCAAATAATATCCGCCATTTTGTCACTTTTTTCATCACAAATTTTCACTTTCGGTTTTATCTCTTATACCTGATTTAAAGTCAAGAGACACTCGAAAGAACGCAGATTTTTAACCAATCAGAATCCATACAAGTCGAAACTGCCGCAATCTCATGAATATTGACTCCGCCCATTCCATGGTAACTGTGTAAACAAACGAGTTACGGAAAACGACTATAGTCGCGCGTAGCAGTAGCAGACTGCTTTATCGGAACGACAATAGTCGCGCGTAGCAGTCTAAGGGTTAATACTGACATGAAATATTCAGCATTTAGTGAAGAAGTAAGAATGTGTCAAACGTAGATGGATGCCTCACTTGGACTATCATTTTCTATGTTCAGTGGATCATGGAATTGGGGACAAAACTCTAATTTGGAATTCAAATTAGAAAGATCATATCATAGGAAATATATGTACTAAGTTTTAAGTTGATTGGACTCTTAACTTCATCAAAAAGTTCATCCTGAAGTTAGAAAGACGGGTGGCCGGACAAACAAACAAATGAACGGATAAACATACACAGAGAAAAACATAATGCCCCAAGGTGGGAAATATATACCAGCTTAAATTTGGCCGGACATTGATGATACAAACCATCGATATAGGTTTGATAAAAAACTGGTAAGAATTACACATGTGAGAGTGTTTCAATGCAATTTTGCTAATGATTAAATTTCTGAGAGGAATAATTCTTTCCATCAAAAGTTGAATGGCACTAATTTTCCAAAAACGTCAGAGAAATTGCTGGTATAAATATACCTCTGATAAAATTTGGCAAGAAATGTATAAAGAGTCCCTACAAGACCAGACAGACAAACAAACTTACAGACACACAGAGAGAGGGATAAACTGATTCCCGATATTTCTATTCCTTTGTAATTTTGGATGGTAATATATTTATTTGGACTAGTAACTCTTTTTAAAAGCACATTTCTCAAGGAGAAGGAACATTTTAATGCTTATTTGGCCCTTTAAATCCACACAAAAAAAAAAATAATTGTGGTAAAGTCAATATCCATCAAATTCTGTAAGTTTCAAGTGAAAGGTTTTAGGAAAATATGAATATTTGCAAAGCCTTGGTAACAAAGACTGGCTATGACATAATAAGGGAGATTTTCCAAATTTTAAGCAAACAAAGTCAATTTCCGAAAAATGGCTGTATAATCCATGAAAGTGTGTATTTCAAACCCAAATTGCAATGTTAATGAAATAAATAGTTTCAACGCTTGATAAAACAAATCAAAGATAGATTAAATTACATTTGACTTCAAGGCCACATATGCCCTAGATCGTACCTCCTCCTTTCCTGGTTCAAGCTTACCTGCACGGCACTTTTGCCTTTAGTAAATATATCTTGTTTTTGTGGTGTAAACTTTCCACCTCCCCACTGGTACACCTGATAGAAAAATAAAATATTTGTCATAGTCATTAAAATATGAGTAACAGATTAATTAACCAGGGTTTTTTTGCTACATGACTCTTTTTTCCCACAATATTAATATGGGGTTATTTTCGCATCAGGATATTTTTATGGTTTAAGGCTTTGACTGGTATTTTCCCTGAGTTCATTTCGGTGCCTTGTAAAATGCATTTATATTGAAAGTGAAATATTTGCTATGGGAAAATGGGTCAGTTTACTGATTATAAAAAAATTGTAAGGGTTCCACGGTATCCAGTGTCTCGCCTACTTTTGCTGTAAATCGCAAGCTCAACAAAAATGAGGAAAAATTTAATAAAAATATTCCTCTCTAACTATCTTTTGATTGTAAGAAGCTTCTGTCCAATTTTGGTAAAAATCCAGAAGAGTTTATGAATGTAATAAATATTTTACAAACTTCAACTGTCCAAGTTTTGTACAAATCCAGGATAGTTTAAGAAAGTTATCAAAATTAAAAAAAATTTAACCACAGAGTGAATGATATGTTTCCTCGTAGGAAAACTAAGTCCATTTATAAATAAAATACGGAAGCAATGGATTTTCTTTTTACAAAATTTATCGGAAGCTTCTGTCCAAGTTTGGTAGAAATCCAGGATAGTTTTAAAAAGTAATACAAGAGGCTGTCACAATGACAGCAAACCGGATTTATTAACATTTATTTGTGTCCTGGCAATATCACAAGAACCATAACTGATGAATGCTGAAAGTGAAAATCGTCAATATCAAATTTGACCTCCATTTTGTAGTCATTTTCAACATATTAAAATTTGAAAAGCTTAGATTGAATGGTTCATTAGTAAATGCAACAACGTGAATGGAAACGCCATTTTACGATCTTTCAAGAACCAGGAAAAACGGTAAAAGTCAAAATCGTCATTATTGAACTTGACCTCCATTTTGTCATCGGGAACAACATATTAAAATTTGGTAAGCTTTGGTAGAACAGTTTATGCGCAAATGCACGGACACGACTGGAAACTCCATTTTTCAATCTTTCAAGAACCATAACTCCTGAACGGTAAAAGTCAAAATCGCCATTATTGAACTTGACCTTCATTTAGTTGTCAGTAACAACAATATTAAAAGTTTAAAAGCTTTGGTTGAACGGTTCATGAGTTAATGCACGGACAACATTTGATTGATTATAAAATTTACTTCTGGATACTATATTATGATCTTATAAAGCTTCTGTCCAAGTTTGATACAAATCCAGGATAGTTTAAGAAGGTTATTAAAATCTTAAAAACTTTAACAACAGAGTGAATATTTGTTGACGCCGCCAACGACAGAATGTAGGATTGCTATGTCTCGCTTTTTCAACAAAAGTCTAAGGCTTAACAAAAATTAGAGATCATGCAAAAGTTTATATGTTTATATATTATAAACCTATATTATGATTAAATTGGTACAGATAAAGATATTGTTCATCTTTTTACAATACCTACCTCACTAGATTTTGATTTGATGATTGGTACAGTCTCTGTTGAAGCTACTGACTGTAATCTTAGTCGTCTGGATTGCGTGTTTAATTCCCAAACTTTCCTCTTCATTTCTTCGTTACTAAAATAATATATTTTAAGACTACAATCTTTAACTGTTACATAGATTATTTCATTAAAAAACAGATAATATTTCATTATTTCTGTGATACCTAAAAAGGCATGGTATATTTATAATACTTTGTTGGTCTAAAGACATTTGATGGGAACAGACTAAGAGCTTAAGGGGGCCTACTGGTCGAAATCAATTTTTTTAATTTAATATAGGATTTCTCTATATTTTTCTATAAATGAACTTTATCTTATACTTAATAGAAAATTGAAATAAAAAAATGGGGTCACTGTTCATTTATGCTCACAATCTGCCTTCGAAAGAAGCATACATTTTTGTTAATGTCCTTTTTATCTGTTGAACTAATAGGAGAAATAGCGGTTATATCGAAATAAAAAAAAGAACTAAATTACAGAAATCGCTTAAATTTTACTATTATTTAGTTTATGTACAGCTTATTTGAAAACAACAATAAAAAATATAGGTCACCGATGAGTTAAAAAAGATATTTCAATTTTAATGCCAGAAAATGGCATTTTTGCACCAAAGGGAGATAATTTGGAGCTTTTACAATGATATCTACATTTTAAAAGTCACCTGGGGCCAACACGAATTGGTTTTTGGGAATGATTTTTGTACCATATGATAAAGTAACAGCTACTTAAGGTAATAAATAAAATTTGTAATGAAAATCTTATACCCGCGAGCCTCCTTAAAAGGTAAAGTTTTTGATTGTTCTGTTAAAACACTTAATATTATTATACCTTATATATATCATATACATATACTATTCTATTGGGTGATATGTTATCACTTGACGTTAAATAATTCAGTTAATTTTCATTTAATTGAAAGGAAGAACTGATAACCCTAAAATTTTACACAAGCGGTTAATAACCCTAATATTCACCAGCAAATAACCACTTTTGGTTTCTTAATGTTTACAAGAATTATCTATCATGAAAATGACGTCACAGACGTAAGTTAACAAAATGGCAACATTCACTTTACAGAAAGCCCATGAAGTGAAGAGAAAAAAGGCTTTGTACATGCATTTAGTGTCGAGGATATCTCTTATGAGCGGTCCTTTTCAGGGCCCATCCAAATTTTACAACAGGGAATCTACCTTTGTTGTACATACGAGAAATTGTAAAACAAATATATTTTCAAGCTTAAACTTGTGTTTGTAATTATATCAATGGTTCAAATGGACTTTCCACTGTTAGTTTGATCTAATAAAACAATTTTGGCCCTTAAGAAGTGATGAAGATTCAAATTGTCAACCCTTAAAAGTTGTTTCACTTCAGTTAAATAACCTTCTTGTGTTGACAATTTTTGATATTCACCTTTTCTAAGGGCCACAATTGTATAATAAAACTACTTCATTGTTTCATAAAGATTGCATCATTTTGATTGGTAACCAACAACTATATGGTGTCCACAATAGACAGGTTCATACCTGTTTTCTTTCGTAAATATAGGACTAGATAATATTTCTTCTGACGATGGCCTGTCTTTTGATTTTTTCTGTAGAGTAGATTTGACTAGATCTTTGATTTCCTGAGAATACTGTGGGTTAATGTCTTCGTAATCACCTTTCACTATCTCGTAAGCTAGACGTAGTTGATTCTGTGATAGAAAAAACATAATTGATTACTGTAAATTCAGAAATTATTGCGTGGTTTCTATTATTGCGAATAATGTGACTGAGTTGTAAACGCAATAATTAAAACTCGCATTTTGTAATATTTTAACTGAATTAAACATGAATTTTCTTAAAATCGTAAAAATCAAAATCGCATTCAAGTGAAAAATGACAAAATCCCAATAATAAATGCACACAATAATTTCTGAATTTACAGTATATTATGATTTATTGCAGGTTCATTTTTATATCTTTTCTTATTCCACTGACTGATATTTGTACAGAAGAGTTGATTTCTAAAGAATTAACTACCAATTTAACACACTCTTATGTGCCTGTCTCAAGTAAAAAAAAACTTAATAAAATGGTTGTCTTTACCGGTAATTGTATGTCCTTTTAGTACTTGAGTTGTGATTGCAGAACTTTGAAATGAAAATAACACTTTAAATTTTGTGTATTGGAAACACTTTTCTTGAATTACATCCAACTAGAACAATTAAACCCAAACATTTGAAAACCAGGGATGTTGAAAACATAGAAACATTTTGACCTGTGTGACCAAAACTGGACATAAAATGGATAGCTAAAATCAGATAAGGTCAATTTGCCTGACAAAAGTTGGAATCAGAATTTCTTTGTAATTTCATAACTTATCAATGTGGAATTTTGAAAGTCTCTGTGAAATATCTTCATCTCTGTACTAGACCCAAGGCTATTTCTAAATAAAGATATATTGTGCATAAATCTGTCTTTTGATATAAACTGTATGTTGACCTGAAGAAGCGTTTTGGTGTTTTCTTCACTGTCTTTCTGTCTCATTGATGTTTACCTCAGGGCTTCCAAAAAATATTTGAGCCAGCCGGACATTTTATATCTCATCCCGATTTTTAATCCCTAAGACTAAGTCACAAAAGGCAATTATGGTAATCAGATGGCCATTCCAATGATTTGACATTACATTAACATTAACATCGGATGTTACTATTAAATTGGCAATGCATCATTCAAAGTGTGCACATCAGCGTGCTCCTATCTGCCTTAAACTTTTTATTTGTGCAAATTGACATTGTCAAAAACTACTTTCGTTTTCAACCGGATGTTGACTTGACCTTAAAACATGGACCATAAACGGATACGTAAAATCCGTGTACGTTTACAGAGCACGACTGAGAGAAGAAGCTCTTTTCACGTTATTTCTTCAACAAAATACTTGATTTGAATGTTAGATACAGGTATCAATGATAATTTTAGCATTTTTTAAGAAATGTAGGATGCATTATTAAATTTCCCACCTGTGCACATGCGCACATGTGTTCTAGTTCATACGACGTTGTTCTGACGATTTTTTATTTAAAAACTTTTAAAATTTTTCATCAAATCATGTTGATATAACTAATTTCTAATAATTTTAATGTTTTGGACTAAATCAATTAGATTCAAACCGCTGAAATGTAAGAAAATAATTGTGAATAAACCGATCAATTTATACGATGTCCGTTACTGAACATAGTTCACCTGTCACCTGAACAGGTAGATTTCAGCTGTCCAACTACTAATTAGCCTTGATTAAAATTAGAAAGTATTGAAGTAGGTGTTGTTTTGATAGTAATTAATCATCATGTCACATTTATGACCGGAAATATGTTGATGTTAAAGGCAAAAGGTTGGGTCAAAAAGATCTTGAATTACGTAAAAATGACCAAAAAAGCCTTGAAAACTAAAAAGTATATGACCGTTTCATGCTTTGCCCAGCCGGACTTTTACCGGACATTATACAAATGACCGGAATATATGACCGTTTTGGAAGCCCTGGTTTACCTCACATCTTCTTTTGTTCATTTGGAATTATCAATATGTGTACTGCTGATGACAGGTGCATGCACGTGTGTAAATATAACTTTTTATGTGGTATGTTGAAAAAATTGTTTCAAATTTGTGTCGAATTATTTGTCATGTAGTAAAATAAAGATGTTTAATATAATACAATTCTGAAGTATTTTTTTATTCATTAGTACTTACAGTGGCTTGGAAGACTCTCTTAAATGTTAGAAGTTCATATAATACACAGCCAAGGGCCCATATATCTGTTTTATGGTCATATCTATCAAAATACAATGAAATATACATGGCTTTTTATAAATCAAGCATCAGTATTTTTGTCATTGATAAAAATATTCTATTGATACATCAATATTCCTGGGATATCACTTTTCATGGATTTCATTGGCAAAGGTAATCCACGAGTTGAAATACATGCACTTGACAAAATACAAAAAATAGCTGTTTTGCTAAGAGCAAATGATGAAAGGATGAAGTTTTTCTATGATATTATTTGTGCTCTTTTTTCACTGCTTTTTATTATGCTGTATGTGTTTATGTTTAGCTTGTATAGTGTGTGTATGTACATATGCAGATGGTCTATATAGAAAGTTGTGAGAGCTCTTTACGGCTCACTTTACTTTATCATACATGTACTTATGTTTTATATATATGCTCTTACTCTAAATGAAATTTAAGTTCTTGATATATCTGACACCAAACATCAATCCATAACGGTAAAAAAAAAAAAGTGTCAATGTTAAATGTATGAAAAATCTAGAGAGAATCATTTTTCGACAATTTTTCAATCAATTATATTTTAATAACAAGGACACCAACCTATAATGTTTCTGATTTTAACTCCCCTTAATTATATACTATCAATTTATAGGTCTTTTCAAAAGATTTGTTGTTTTGAAACATTTTAAGCTATTCCTTATACCATTTTAGTTGAAACTTAAGTTTTCTGTAGTGTTATCTGGATTTCTTTTGCCTTTCCTTTTTTGTTCTTTGGGACATTGAGTTGTCTGCTTCTTCAACATAATGGTTTAGTTTAAATAAACGTCAGCTTTGGTAGTAAAATTATCTGTCAATCTTTAAATTAATTTCCATTTATCAATAGTACTTACTTTTCGCCTTGTATAATCTCTGGTGACATATAATATGGTGTCCCAACAACCTAAAAAATAGATTAATTCATGTTCCAATTAAGTAGAACTATTTTTTTCTTCAACAAACTGAATTTTCAAACTTTTTTTACCATTTCCTTTTGAAATTTTAATCTTGGTATGACTATCAAGCCATAAAAAACACAAACACTATTGAATTGGTTCCAAATTGAATAAACAGCTGCGCCATGAGCGCATGATACGCCCGACGTCTTGTGTGGAAGTTTTATGCAATAATCATAAATAGTTTCTGAGAAAGTTTTCAGCAATAACCATATATTGTTTTTGAGACATGGTGGGACATGTGAAATCCCCAACCCTGTTTTTTTTATACAAAAAACTAAATATTACTAAAATAAAATTTTGAATCAAAACCAAAAAGTATACAGATCTTTAGATTTATATAACAAAGAAGTGTGTCAAGTTTTAAGCAATAATCATAAATTATTTCTGAGATACAGCGCGACATGTATAAAAAACCTCCCCTGTTTAACAAAATACTCAATAACTCCAAAATAAAGTTTTGAATCATCACCAAAAAGTATACAGATCTTTAGATTAATATAACAAAAAAGTGTGTAAAGTGTTTAGCAATAATCATAAATTGTTTTTGAGATACGGCACAACATGTTAAAAAAACCTCCCCCTATTTTACAAAATACTCAATAACTCAAAAATGAAATTTTGAATCATCACCAAAAAGTATACAGATCTTTAGATTAATATAACAAAGACATGTGTAAAATTTTAAGCAATAATCATAAATCGTTTTTGAGATATGGTGCGACATGTAAATAAACCCTCCCCCTTTTTTACAAAATACTCAATAACTCAAAAACAAAATTTTGAATCATCACCAAAAAGTATACAGATATGAAGATTAATATAACTAAGAAGTGTGTAAAGTTTTAAGCCATAATCAAGAACCATTTTTGAGATATGATGCGACATGTGAAAAAAACACACCCCTGTTTTAGTTACAAAGTGCCGTAACTCAAAAAGTTTTAATCTTATTTTCACCAAAAAGTATACAGATCATTTGACCATCATAAGAAACAACTATGTTAAGTTTCATGAAATTTGGATTAGTCGTTCTCAAGTTACGGTGCGACATGTTTACGCCGGACAGACAGACGGACGGACAGACACCGGACATTTGTATACCATAATACGTCCCGTCAAAATTTTGACGGGCGTATAAAAATTGGAACACAAATTTGACTCAGGTAAGTTTATCCACCCAAAATTGTAATGTGCCTAGATTTAATCTGAACTGATTGCATTTTGTAATTGAAACCCATCTGGCATTGAAACTCTTAAACAATTATTATACCAAAATAGGGTATATGTTCTAGTTTTCCATCTCTATGTTCTAGACTAATCCTTTTCATCTATATAGAATATTAATAAAAGAAAAGAAAAAAATATTATCTTACACTGTCAGCCATCTTGGATTCTGTTTCTAAAACTTTTGATATTCCAAAATCTCCAAGTTTCAACAAGCTAGATTTACTCATAAATATATTTAATGTCTTCACATCTCTGCAAAAAAAAGGAATTATCAAATTCATTTAAATCAATATGAGTATTATGATACAGTTGTTTTTTCAATGTGGATTGAAAAGTTGTTTCAATTGACATTTTTCTGTCCACATGCTTAGTTTCTCACACAGACAAATTGAGCATACGTAATAATTCAAATAGATTTCCATTTTGATAAAAGTGGACCACATTGTTCTAGTTTGATCCCCTAACCAATAAAACATAATGTAAATTAGAGGGGCGAAAGATACCAGACGGACAGTCAAACTCATAGATCGTAAATAAACTGACAAAGCCATGGCTAAAAAGTAAAAAGACAAACTGACAAATAATAGTACACAAGACACAACGTAGAAAACTAAGGACTAAGCAACACCAACCCTACCAAAAACTGGCAGTGCAACCTTATTCGGTCTACAATTTATTTTTACAATATGATTTGAATGAAAAATCTCTTAAAAAAATTTGTAAGTCAGTTCTTATTTATGTTTGTTATAATTATAAATATAAAAAAGAAGAAATGGCTTGTTATTCACCTCTTGTCAAAACTTTGGCTTATTCAGAACTAAACATTAATAGTAAAGCAACGTTTCTCTATATTTGATTTCAAGACAATCTGTTTACGTTTATGTATCTTTTGTGCATTTATATGTGTTGTTTAGTTGTTGTCTTTTTGATATATACAGGTAAATATTCTTTTGATCATATCACCTTTTCATTTTGATCTTTTGTTCTTCAAATCTATTTTTGTATTTGTTTACAAAATTCTTAATCATAAATCAAATTCAACTCTATAAATGTAAATCTGATCTACTTTTGTAAGATATTTTAAGACATATATTGTGTTGATTTTTTATATTAATATTAATATGTAACAAATCATTGCTCATTAAGCAGCCCAAAAATAAATGTTATTTAATACAACATTTTAGGTGTAAAACAAAATTACTTCAGTTACTTTAGTTGTTGCCTATTTGACACAATCCCCATTTCTATTTTCAATTTTAGTCATAACTTGTAGTTAAAGTCATATGAAACCTCAAATTAAAAAAAATGATACATATGTTTTAATAGTTTGCATTATTAAACTTCTGCACATATATTTTTTTCTGAAGAAAATTTTTTCATTTGTCTACATCTAGAAGAAGTTAACCTTTTTTTAAATGCTTGCTTCCAGGAAGCAATTCGCAGACAT
Organism: Mytilus galloprovincialis; assembly: GCF_965363235.1. NCBI lineage: Eukaryota > Metazoa > Mollusca > Bivalvia > Mytilida > Mytilidae > Mytilus > Mytilus galloprovincialis. The sequence goes on from NC_134840.1 coordinate 93,906,554, forward strand.
ATTTATTGTATGCAAGTGACATAAGTGTGATTCTTCTCTCAAAAATCTGGTGCTCACAATACGCATGGATCTGTCGCTGAAATAAACTATTATCTGATTGTACATGCTATACATGTGCTCAATATCCATGTTTCTTTGTTGATTGTTTACTATAAGGTGACAATCAGTAAACTACAGCTTCAAAACACGACAATAAATGAGCTGCCATATTTCACATCATAACAGACAGAGAGAAAAACAAATTGAGGATTACACGATATATTTACATAAAAAAGGATAAAACTGTTCACAGAAGACTAAGTTTATGATCTATACATGCATTGGTTCAAGAATTGGAAAAACATTATTTTTCACCAATCACTAGTTTCATATGACTTTAACATTGATTCTGCTATCCTTTATCAAGAGAAGCCTGAATAATCAATATCCAATGTAAATTATAAGACCTTTTTTCATCTTAACCATAATGCATCAATCAGCAGTTTAATTTACCTGTGTATAATGGCATGGCCGTGTATATGTGATAAAGCTGACGCTAACTGGAACAAGTACCATCGTATAACCTGAAAATTACCAAAAAAACAGAGTTGTCTACCTCTTTAAGTAACTTTGCAATACAATAATCCTACTTAACAAATTGTGTGCTGTATTTTCCTCTTTATTCCTTTTTAAGTAATTGGTCATCCATTTGTTGCTGCATTGTGCAGGTTTTTAATTGTGTACTTTTATAGTTCTATGACAGTTAACATTGGTTTAAATAGGTGAAGGGAGACAATTCAGGCTATCTGGACCATGTGTTTGTTGCTGTTGTCTGTCTTTGTCAAAAATTTTTTTTTTTTTTTTTTTTCAAAGCAGTTGGGTTTTAGGTGTTGTTTAGCCCTGTTGTTCTTGTACATTTTGTGACTCCTGCTATTGTTATCTCCCTTTATATATGAATTTGTATATACCTCTTCAGAAAACAGTTCTGTTTGCTCAGCAATTTTGTGGTACAATGATCCTCCTGCAATGTAAAAAATGTCAGGTTTGAAAATTCAAAACTTCAAAAGATTTATTTTTCAATTTTCTATCTTGCTTTCTTTTAGTTGGTCATTCAAAAAGCCTTTCAAGAGCTGCAGTAGTTAGGTTAAACTGGGTTTCTTTAAAAGGCCTTAAGATTAAAACTGTCAGTCTCCAATGCAAAAAGCTGTTTGATAATGGAATTACAATATTTAACAACTAAAAGAGAATAAGAGTATGATGAAACATTCTAAGCTAGGAAAATTTCTCTTCAGCTAAGTAAAGACAAACTTGTCATTTATGTGGGATTTATTGCTCTGATTAAAAACTTTGGAATTTCAAAATTTGATTTCTTTTCTTAATTTTTTTAAACAATATTAATATATTTCTACCCGAATATTTTATTGGATATCAGATATCCATCTTGCTGAAAATTAAAACTTTAGCACATACAAAGTTGTCTTTACTTTTTCTAAATTTCAGAGCATTTATCTTTTAAAAAAGATGTTGTTATTTTAAATTGTGATGGATATCATATGTCAATACATGTATAGCCAAGGTCTTAAAAAAAATGAAAATAAAATACAAACCATTGGCATATTCCATTTCTATAAGTAAAGTTTCCCCATCTAGGAAATGGTTGTAGTATGTAATGATGTTGGCATGATTTAGTAATGATAATATATCCACTTCACTAAGTGCATCTCTTCTCTCTTTTTCATGCAGCCTGGCAAGATTAACTTCCTTCCATACCACTAAACTTTTATCCTAAAATAAACAATTTTAATTATTAGAATCTTTACCATCTATGGTAAGAACAATTGTGTTACATATACTAATTCTTTTGAGTTTAAGGTGAGTGAGACACTGAGGTGTTTGTACCTTGTTTTCTGGGTTTTTATTCAAGTTTTTTTGTACATGTTGTACCAACTGACCAGTAAAGCCCTTTCCAGTTTATTTTCACTGTTTGCTTTTATCTTCTGAAGAGTTATGCACATATGTATATAATTTGATTTTGAAGTCAATTGCAAATAGACATAAAACTATCTTCAAAAATGTACATGCCTCCGGGTGCGAGAATTTCTCGCTACATTGAAGACCTGTTGGTGACCCTCTGCTGTTGTTTTTTATTTGGTCGGGTTGTTGTCTCTTTGACACATTCCCCATTTCCATTCTCAATTTAATGTACTATGTTTTTCAAAAAAAAAGTCTACAGGAAACCAAAAAGCTTCTTCAAATGAAAATAGATAACAGAAATTTGTTTTTAAATTAAAAAGTCTATGCTTGGAGGTGTAGAATCCTTAAACCATTTTTTTTTTTGTCAACATCTTTAAACTTAATGAAATTAAATTTTGAAACTTAAATATTTTAAAAGCTCCAAATTCCAATTATTTTGCATTCCATCATCAAATTATTCTGCTTTGTTAGAACAATAAGAAGTCAAAATTTTGTTAAAAGTGAAATGAATAAGTAATCTTTAATACAAAAGACAGATTCTCTCTAAATATCATACAGGTTCTGCTTTTTTCAACACATTGTTTGTTAAAATGCAACCATAAATCAAAATAATAATTGAAAAAACAAAGTAATTTTTATATAAAATATAAAAAGCTAATTTTTTTTAGTGGAACTACGTTTGCCAACTTTGCATTCACTGTCATGACTGTACACTGATCTATACAAAAACTTTAATATATATTTGGAGCCATAAACATAAAAAAGAAGGAACAAATTATAAAGCCCCACTAATAATGAACAAAATCAATTGGAACAAGTTGACCTTAATCCTTATCACTATTTGTCCACCGTTAGTGAACATATTAGTGGACATCACACAGGTTCCCGTAAAATTTTGACATCATGATACAAAATAACTGACGCCACAACGGAAAAGTGATTTTTGTATGACGTCAAAAGTTCAAGAGGTATAGATTCTCAGGTCAACTTGTAATAGCGATAAGGTGTATACGATTTAGGATGAGACTGCCAAACATAGTCAATAATACCATCATGCAAGACCAGCATCAGGAAAGAGTCCTTCTATCCACTTTACCTGCCTAGCTGTTGACTCGTTCAAGGGCCTACTGCATGCACATTAAATTTCAAGTCCCATTTTTTTATATGCACCATGTTTAAATGTTATATACAGCACAAAATTTTTCATTTTTGTTTAAATTTTTTTTGGACTTGTTAAGTTTGCAAGGGCACACTTAACAGTGACAGAATAGTCAACCTAATGACGGTGGTCACTTAGTGGTAGAAGTAAAAGTTCTAGAAAAGATGTACATAGGACAACATCATCAATACTTTTTTAAGGGTGGATCTTTTCACCAATGAACACCACAGCACACCACCGAACAGTCCCCAAAAACCACTGACCACTAAGAAAACTGTGATATTATACAATAAAAAGATAAAACAAATTAAATTACCTATAATTTAATCAATTGTTAGATTTTTATGTTAAAATCGATAATGAATATAAGGAAAAACGTCTTCGGTTTCATCAATTTTCGGATAACATTGTGTGTGTTATTGAAATAATAAAATTCAAATAGAGGTGCTCCTATATCATGTATATTCATAATTACTAATCAGTTCAAGTATCCTCGATCTCTGTTTTCGGTTAGATTTTGATATTTGTCTCTTCTCTTATTATTGGTACAACTATTTTATAGTCGAAAAAAAATGGAAAAAAATATATTTGAGGTGTCCATGGGGGTCTGCGGAGTTCAAAAAGTGGGGTGTTAGACTCTCCCTTTCTGTTTTATATAGATATTTGGACTCTAAATCTTCTGATTTGTTGAATTAATAACATAAATATTATATTTAAGTCACTTTTATAACGATAGAAGACAAAATAATAAACTTTTGGGGTGTCCGGTGGTGTTCAGTGGTGAAAAGACCTACCGCTTTTTTAAATGGTGTCGTCCATTCTTTTTTTTCAGGTTGAATAAATATAATTTATAAGGTCTGGCAGTGACAGTATGTCTGACATACATGTATCCTATGGAAGATGAGAAATCGGAGTACATGTACATCACATCGACATGATCGACATATATATATATGTCAAAATCAACGAACAGGTGTGGAAAGAAACTAGCTTTCCTTTAGACTCAGAGTCAGAATCAATCTAATTGTATGCTGTGATGCTTTATAGTATTTTTTATACAGGGGAGGTGTCATTGTGCAGTTCTAAAGAGATGTGGGGTGGTTGTCAACATAAATCATAAACACCAGTTTGAAAACCACAGGCACTTGTTTCTGTCAATGTGGGGTTTACTATCCGTACCAGTACAAAAAAAAACACTACCTTGTGTTTTTTTTTTGTACTGGTATGGATAGTAAACCCCACATTGACAGAAACAAGTGCCTGTGTTGAAAACCCCTCGACTAATACATGCAACTATGATAACTTTTCATTAACATGATTAAACAATGCATGCAATATACTTCTGTTTTTCTGTACAAATTTGCTTCTCCAAAAGCACCACGTCCAAGAACTTTCACATAGATATATGAAGCTTCTAATGCACCGTCTTGATTTCTTATTTCAGAATCGACTTCTTGGCCATCGGTCGCCATTGTAAACAATCTAAGGGAGACTATCCGATTAGGTTATTTTTTACCACAAAACAACACACTATCACAAAACACAGGGAAGGTCTAAAATAAGTGGCAAAATGTCGATTACCGAATATCATACTGATGTCTAAATATCATACGAATCTGGGAAATAATAGTCACAATACAATCAAATCATATCAGCTATTTCATTATTCCAATCAGGGTCTTACAGGGGGCATTTACATTTAACAATTATCATGATAATATAAGCAACAAATAGCCTTAGAGACATTGTACATTATAAAACCATCTATATATCTGGATGATATAACGTTCTCTCATATTTGGCAATTCGGTACATGATTATTTGATGCAGTACTAGCAATGATTTCCTTAAAATAAGTTTATATATTTGAAATTGGTAAAAACAAATATAAATATAAACCAATTCAAGTACACCTTCTAGGGTGTACTCGACTTTAGTGACTCAGCACGAGGTTTTTTGGATTTTATAGTTTGTTTAAAATTTTTTGTATACAATAAACGCTAGCACACCATAGAAAAATAAGTGAGTAATCTATGTTTAAAATTTTAAAACTTTAATCTCGGTTTGTTTTAAAGTCTGTGGATTTTCTATAAAAATCTGGTTTTATTTGCCACAAAATCCCCTTTTTCTATCAAATGCAATGAAACAATAAATATTAATGCTTAGCATGAAGTTTCCCCTTGGTATATGTACAAAATGGCCCATCTGTATTATTCATTTTCTCTGCTGTTTTGATACAATTGCAGTTTGAAAATTTCGTAATTTAATGGCTACAGAAGGGGTCATAAACCTTAACAAAACCAAAGTGAGAGCTGCTGAAAGTGAAGATGTCTGAGAATTTACATATCATAGAAGTATCATCAGTACATCAGGAGGGACATATGAATACATCCAACCAAGAAAAAGAAAAGCACAACAAGCCTTTGCTATCCTTAAACAGTCTGGAGGCGTAAAGCACTCAGAACAAACACAAAAATCAGGATCTACAACTCAAATGCAAAATCTATACTTCTCTATTGGTCAGAAACTTTGAGACTAATAGCGACGTCTACAAACAAACAACACAAGTTTCCATGAACAGGTGTTTAAGAAACATTATTGGAATCAAGTGGCAAAATACCATAAGTAACAAAGAATTATAGAAAAGCACAAGACAAAACCAATAGAAAGAACGATTACAACATGCATGCAGATGGAAATTGATTGGACACACGTTACGCAAAAACAACACAAAAGTAACTAGACAGGCGTTAGATTGGACTCCCCAGGGCAAAAGAGGGCGACCAAAAACCACCGAGCGCAGAGATCTAACATCTGATCTACAGAAAATTGGGAAAATCGTGGGGAGATGCAGAGAAATTAACTAGACAAGGACAGAAAGAGATGGAAAGCCACTGTGGACGCCCTTTGTTCTCCATGGGACGAAGTGGATTAAGTCAAGTAAAGCAAGTCATGTAATTTAATTTTAAAATTCTATCAATTAATAGTTTACATTCTATTTAAATAACATGGGATGTGTATTCTGTTTTATTCATCCAATTGAGTCATTTGTATATATGTCTCGGTTGCATCTTAATTCAACGTCTAGTAAATGAGCTAAGGTAAACTTTCCAACAAAAGAACAAGGTTCCGTGACTCAGTACTTATGGCACAATATGGCCTAAAATATAAACTTTATCATAAAACACCAAAATGGTCATGACTTGGTTCATAAGTGTATTTCAAAACCCTTAATGCTAAAAAAAATCAGTTCTTTTCAGTAGACTTGTTTTTGTACTGTTACGAATCACAGTTTATGACTTAAGGATGTTCGCCACTCTGTTAAAAAGTAACAAGCTTTTTAAAAGACTATTATGAATTGATAGTTTATTAATAAAGAAACTCAAAAAGTAGAAAAAAATGGAGGGTCCGTGTGCTCATTTTCGAGATATAAGCCATTGATAATTTGGCGGGAAATAATTCTCTCTAGATTTTTCATATCTTTAACATTGGCACCTTATTTGTTTCAAAAACTATGAAAAAATAACAAGAATTTTATAAAATTTTGAAATATGGCTTTTTAAACTTTATGTAATAAAATTATGAAAAGAAAAGTAGGGGTTAGTGGGCAAATTTTTTTACTGACAATACATGGATAAAACCAGAGGATTCCGAAAATCTGGCAAAAAATCTAAAAATGGAGGAGCAAACATCCTTAACTCAGTAAAGACCCGTCGAAATTGCATTTAATTGATGATTCAACAACACATACCGTTATCTTGATGAAATTTTGCGTTAAATAATCCAGAATTTTCTCAACATATTGCTGCAATTTACCCCAAGGAACCTACTTTAAATAAATCAAATTTAAACGGTAATAACTGTACTTTCCGAAATTTAGATATTTCAGATTTAAACTGGAAACTCCACACGATTTTTCGTTCCCTATTGTTAATTTTCCATTTTTAGATGATGATCGATGTTCCTTTGGCACCATCTTACGGTGTTTATCTTTCACAGCTCGTTCTCTATGTCAGTGTCTGTTGTGAAGTTTTCGATTTTAACGAACGTAATCTATGTATTACTGGTAAATCATTTTAAACCAGGGATATCGTTACCATAAATTACTTAAAAACTTTTACTAAATTTTTCAATAGATATAAAGATTTGGTTTTAAAGTTTGGTTGTACATGTAGAAAACTTATTTCAAGGCAAACGGGAAAGCACATCCTCATTTTTACGAAAATGTTGTTAACCGTGCCCGGAAATTTAGAAATGATCCTGGTAAACTTATCGCTTCTTTAAATAAACTTATTCTAAAAGGTAACCAATCAACACTGTAATAAGATCAATGAATATTGTTTTTATTGGTATAAATATTGATTTTGTTATCAGTAAATTAAAAGCAAACTAAATATTACTAGTATGTTATATACATATAGTCATATACACATTCATGGATCTACAATCTGTCGATACCGGTATCTTGGCATTGCACAAGGTCATGTTTTTCTCTGACTGTATAAATGACGTCTTTACACTAAATCCTTGGAAGTTGGATGTGTACGGATTGATAATTAAGTCTTAGATACAGGATTTTTTTATTAGTTTTAAGTGGCTTTGAACTAGCTGTCAGTTAACTGCAAGTACTCTCAGATCTGTTCCTAGTGGTTTTTTGTTGTTGTTGTTTGGATGTATAAGTAACCGGCCACGTCCATTTGTATTTTTGTCCATCTGAAGAGTTAAGCCTTTTTTAACTGATTTTTATAGTTCGTTCTTATGTTGTACTGTCCCAGGTTAGGGAGAGGGTTGGGATCCCGCTAACATGTTTAACCCCGCCACATTATGTATGTATGTATGTGCCTGTCCTGAGTCAGGAGCCTGTAATTCAGTGGTTGTCGTTTGTTTATGCGTTAAATATTTGTTTTTCGTTCATTTTATTTTACATAAATAAGGCCGTTAGTTTTCTTGTTTTAACTGTTTTACATTGTCATTTCGGGGCCTTTTATAGCTGACTATGCGGTATGGGCTTTGCGCATTGTTGAAGGCCATACGGTGACCTATAGTTGTTAAATCTGTGTCATTTTGGTCTCTTGTGGAGAGTTGTCTCATTGGCAATCATACCACATCTTCTTTTTTATATTTTCATAAAAGTACATAATATTCCTGAAATTAAGCCCATTTTGAACATTTGTCAAAATATGATGTTTCTGTGCAATTTTCAGATCTAAAAGCTTTAGGAAAACCTTGGCCGCCACGTGCCATCCCAAATATTTTGTAACCATACGATTGATCATTCCGCAATCTTGATATAGAATTCATCAACATATGGATCGTGGATGGCGGCCAAGGTTGATTTTATGCAAAACCTGAGACTACTATAACACAATGTGTTATAGTAGTCTCAGGCAAAACACAATTAAAATTATGGAAACGTTTACCATATTTCACGTTAAAATACAATAATGTTTATGAAAGGGGTCATAGTTACATGAATTTTAAAGGAGGTTGCCAATAAGTGTAGTATTATCACACATATTTCTACGATGTGAAATGTGTAGTATTTTGGTCTGATCATATAAAACATCACAATCTTAAGGTCACTGATTCTAGTCTATATCTTGAACATCATCCTTTGACAACATATACTCAATTGTAGCAGGTAGACGGAAACTGTATGTAAACAGAACGATAAAAAACTGAATACCAGCGATACAACATGATCAACAAGACTGAGAAGACTTTTGTTCTGATTATATTTTTGTCCATGCACGATGTTGGAGAGTGTCCCTGGTTAAAGATGCACATATCATCTTGGCGAGTGTCACAGCCGGGCTCTAGTTTTCTATTTCTATTTTTTTGGGGTCCGTAATTAAAGTTCTCTTGCTATTATACAAACCCCACCAAAGCCCTCATATATCACTACGACTGTATTTCAATGAGGCAGATTATTATATACAAGTTTTCTATTAGGTAAAGATGGATGGCTGGTTTGTATAGTGTGTGCGAATAACTGCTAATGATAAGCTCATCCTTCACAACATACGGTACCACAGATGCAAAATAAAACTATAATATAATGATAGAATACAATTTTTTAAAAGTAATAACAAATTACAGAGGGCGACATTCAAAAGAACAACTAACTCTGGGTTAGATTAGTTGGTGGAAGGATAATTTTGAAATTGAATAACCTGTCCTGGTACATAGGAGACGATGCATAACTTTGTCCGGCCAAGAAAGGACAAACTTAGAGATAAGAGGTTAATCGGCGGCAGATGAAAAAGAAGAAACAATGCAATCCGGTGCATTAGTTTTCAGTTCCCGGTGTCTCAAATGGCCATCCCCTAAGATAAGACATATGAATCTTTATTGATCTTTATTGATATTGTATAAATTTTGTGGACCCAATTGCACTGAAGAATTACTATGCCGAACGAAAATTACCAGTGCTTTCTAGTTTTTAGTTCCCGGTTAATATGATCAGAGACATATTGTATTGTGATCTATTATATTAGGTCTCTAATATGATCTACCCCAAGTTTAGTCAGAGAAAGTTTCTCTTTTAAAAGTGACAGAACTTGATAACCTGATGACGGTGGATACTTAGTAGTAGAAGTTATCTATTAAAGACTTAAGTGTTATAGCAGTCAAGGTCGTTAAAAACTTCCATTTGTGGATTAATCTTATAATAAGTCACGGTTTGCGGAGCATTAATGATCATTAATATTATATTCTTATGATGTTATACAAATCGACCCGTTACAAAAGAATTAGTTACTGTCCCCATTCGTTTCTTGTCCCTTTGCAACCTGCCCACTGAGTCTGAGATTTGAGTCGACAAACTTAAATCCAATTATATAATTATGGCTTGGGCAGAAATAAAGCCAGTTTCAGGTTAGGAATTCTAGTCAGAATTATGCAAACATTGTTTGCAAAAGCTATATATAAAAAATTATATATAGACGTCACGGTACCCAAATTGCACCGATCGAGTACCCAAATTATGTAAGCCAAAAAAAGTGTCCCATGAAACTGTGTCTTCTTGAACTCCTTCTTCTTCTTATGGGTATCCAATTATTCATCAGACTTTTGATGATTACTAACTGCTGCGCATGTGTAGGATAATAATAAATAAATATTTACAAAAGAATACCAGTGCCAAAGATAAACAAATACTAACATGACATGTGGTTAAAACTATTTACATAACTACTAGGTTTACTGTTCTATATTGTAGAGAACAGTAGGTGTCAACTGTTCTCTAAAAAACATTTAAGGTCAGAGAAAGTACTACCTTTGGAGGTAGTACATTCTTCCATTGTGTAATAGTAAACAGAAAAAATGAATATTTGTAACAGTCTTTAAATGTAAAAATTTGTAAGTAGGTGTCTGTAAGTTTGTGGATGAAATTGTCGGGTTCTATTGTCTGTTGGTATGAGTAAATCTGATGGTACGGCGACAATATGGTGAACAATTTTATAGAACATTATAAGTCTAGTCTTAAGTCTGCGTTGTTGTAAGGTAGGCCAATTTAAAGTATTGAGCATGTCTGTAACGCTACTGGTGTTGTGATAATGATTGCAGGCATACCTAGCTGCCCGACGTTGAACCATCTCAAGTTTATTGCATTGTTCAGCGGTATGAGGGTTCCAAACCGAACAAGCATATTCTAGTTTTGTTCGGACTAGTGCTAGGTATGCCTGAGACTTAATGTTAAAAATGTGATTGATGAGGGTGGTAAAGGGTTATTTTCGTGCAACGTGATCACCATTTTTTATTTCACGTTCAACGTGTTTTTAATTTTTTATTTGACGTTCAGTCATGCAAGACGGGTGCCTCGTTCAACGTGTTCTGGTTATTTAATTTTACGTGCATCGTGATTTTCAAAGTCTTATTTTGCATGCACAGTATTTTTCAAATAAAATTCAAACACTTGGCAGGGATCGTCAAGAAATACTTTTTTAAGCCGTAAACCAATTATATCATAAATGTGTATACTAAATCGGGAATATCAAGTAAATCAAAGAGTTAATATATACAAGCCGACAGTGACTCAGTCACAAAAGGTTCACATAAAAGTATTTATTTTTTCGTGCAACGTTCATTACAGAAACTAATTCACGTTCAACGTGAAATTATGTCTTATTTCACGTTTTTTTTGTGCAAACACCCCCTCTTTACCATACTCATTGATGTTTTTAGATTACTTGTTAGAAAGCCTAGACTTTTATTTGCATTGCCAATGATGTTGTTTGTATGCTGGGTTCATTTTAAGTCAGAATGCAGTGTTATACCAAGATACTTAGCGGAAGAGACAAATTCTAGGGTAATACTGTGAAGGATGTAGTCATGTGTAATTGTATTTTTCTTGTTTGAGGCAGTGAGAACTGTACATTTGTCTGGATGAAAAGCCTTTATTAATTTCACAGTTGATCTGTGAAATTTGGTTCACAGGACAGAATATCACATTTGTAAACTATAAAATAGTGTCTCCTTTAGTGAAAAATTGTCCCTTGTACTTGGACATAACTTCATGGATGTTTTATAAAAATATGTCACAAGGGACAATTTTTCATCTGTAGTGAAGCTAATTGCACCTATTCAACATAAACAGCTCTGAGAAATTCTTAAAAGTTTTCTTTGAGACTAAATAATTTGTTTTTGGATTATTTGACACTATACATGTCTTACAAAAGAGGTGAATATATTCAAATATACACTAATTATATAAAAAAAACATTCACAATTTATATCAACAGCTGAAGCTTTGAAGTTTCGCTGGAAAAGAAAAATGTACGAAAACGCTGCCATGCGACGTTCACAAAAAGTCATCTTACATGTCTTATAAAAATGAACAAAAAAAATATTTTATAAACATCCATTTAAAAAAAAAATGAATAGTGAGCTTGTACTAATGTCAAATTGTTCTAAATATTTGGAAAAATAAAACAAAAATCTTTTGTTCGATTTTTTGATGATGTGAATTAAAGCATGATGCAATTTGGGTACTCATTTGGGTACGAAATCATGGATAGTTTGGCGGTGGATTCAAACCCATTTTCAACGACTCAATATGGATTAAATATCAAATCGGTGTACCCATATAATAAAGAAGGATATGTCTACAAAATAAGCACAGAATGGACATTTTTTGTCTTGATCGTAAAAAACATAGGTGAAAAAAAACTGTAAAAATAGGTGCAATTTGGGTATCGTCACGTTAGTAAAGTTGTTTTTCCACTCTATCAAAATGGAGCAACTGTCACTGCATTTGAGGCCACTGCCAGCCAATGAAATGAAATAGATAATATGCAGCAGTTGTTATACCTCTCATATTTTTGGATTAGCTCGAAAGATACAATGAATGTAAATATTTTTTTATATCTGAATTTCAAACTTTCTGAAATCTGGTTATACTAAATTTTAAACTTTTCACTCAGTAAATCGTTATGTCATTGCACACAAAAAAAATAATATAATTCTGAATTATTAGATTTGCAGTTTTTATAGTAATTTTAATGTTCATTGGTATTTTCAGTAGTTTTATTGTAATTTGTGTAGTTCTGTGGTATATTTTGAGTGTTCTGTGGTTTTCTGTGGTGTCCTGTATTAAATTCATGTTCATCGATTTGAATTAAATTATATCTGATTTATAACCATGAACTACATTTATCCATATTATAAAAAGTCAAAAATAAACAAGTTACAGGGCATGGACTGGATGATGTGTAGCTTTGTTTTGGTGTATTGTAGTCATGACACCATCTAATTAATCGATATAAACATAAATATAGATATAAATGTTTGCAGTGGCAGATCCAAAAATGGGGTGGTGGAGAACGCTCTCTTGGGGATGATCAATGCTTTTAAATGAGGACATACAGTTGGACCCCCTCCCCCTCTATCTTGGATTGGAACCCCTTTTGAAAATGGATGGATCTGCCCCTGGTATGTACCCATAGGTAGTCTAGTGAATAGTTTACATGCATGAAATATCTGTCACTGGACACTAATAATCAATCAATTCATGACGAAATAGATCAAATTGCTTTAATTTCCCTTCACAAGGTTTCATGATTCACTCTATTTTTGGGTGCAATGTAATTGCATGGAAGATAAATAATAACAATTTTAGATGGCATTGTACTCTAATCAAGGTATAAAGAACCATATCTGTTTTTTTTTATTTTTAAAATGAAAGAAACTTTTAATCGTCAAAATCATTTTTAGATCCAAAGATGAAATAGTAGGATGTTTAAAAATAAATTTGAACACTAATTACAATCTATTTAGTTTAACATGAAAATATGATATATTCAACAGGGAAATGTACTTATTGTTGCTTGAAATCTATACTCTGTAGAATTCACAAATCTAGGTTACATGTCATGACGTCATGCTTTAGAGATTTTGGAAAAGTTCATCACCTGCATTTTCACTTTGGTGATTATTTTCATGTTTTATTTAGTTGAATTCATTTTTTTAGAAGTTTATTAGAAGTTTATTTTGTTGATCATGTTGACCAATTTGAATGGTCATTTTTATATTACAGACATGATATTTAGCTAATTTCCATTCTTGCAAATTGTCTTTAACCTTCTTATAAACGTTAATATCAATTTTATTTTATAGGTTCTTTAAAACTATCAGGTACAAAGTGTGGACCCTGTCATGTGAGAAAGAAAAATAACAAGTCACTATACTGGTGTATGTCCTGTGAAGAAGGTCTGTGTGCAGAATGTTACGACCATCACAGAGCAATAAAGTCATCTAGAAATCATTCAGTTGTTCCCCTTGAAAGCGTGAAGGCTCTTGAGCAATTCATTCCATCTTTCAAAACAGATTGTTCTATTCATGATAAGCCATTAGAACTTTATTGCCCATGCCATGAAGAACCTTGTTGTACCAAATGTGCTTCACTAAGCCACCCAAATTGCATAGGCATCACACTGTTCCATAGCTTTGTAAGTGATTTGGAGAGATCAGATAAGCTAACCTATCTTGATAATGACATTGCAACTCTATTGAAAAATATTGACTCGTTAATTGAAAATCGCCAAGTCAACTTGAAAGAAATTTCTGATCATGGTAAAACAAAATTTGACTTGTTTACAGTTCTGAAATTAGAATTGCAAGATCTCGAAATCAAACTGCAGTCTAAATGTCAAGGGTTGCATGTGACTGCATATGCAGAAATAGAAGCAGGTGTAGCAAAACTCAAGAAAAAGCGACAGATGATAATAGACTATAAAAATAATATATCACAGCTGAGACAAATTGGTGCAGATTCACAACTGTTTCATGGAACCAAACAAATAGAAAAATTCATAGAAGAAGAAGGGAAAGCTCTTAGTGAAATTATTAAAGAGCCATCTATGCAAGAGATGAAAATAAAAGCAAAAATGAGTGACAATTTAAAACAAATTGTGTCTGATTTAATAGATGTGACTATAGATAGAGACAATTCTAAGGTTATTATGAAGGATGTAGAAGGTAGTTTAACATGCCAAAGTGTAAAAGATAATGAAGCAGAAACATCAGTTGTCAAAAAAACAATGACTAAATTTGACAAATCAGCTTTTATGGATCATGCAAACATTTCTTGTTTAGTTGGATTTCCAGGGGGTGATATACTGGTTTCAGATTATGAGGGTCAACAACTGCATGCTCATATTTGATATCAGTGGGTCAGTAAAGAAAAAAAATACATTTTCTAAGTAAACCATTTGGATTAACCGTTGTTGATACAGATACATTTGCAGTTTCATTTCCAGCAAAAAGAAACATAAAACTTTACTCCCTGCATACATTCTCAGAATTAAATGAAATCCAGATAGGTGTAGGGTGCTGGGGTTTACAGTATGAAGATGATTTATTCATAGCTGCCATAAGAAGTGTTGAAATTTTGTTTCTTAATTTATCTGGAAATATTAAAAAAGCTACTCCAATGAAGCAAAAGAATCTTGTTTATGTTTCAAAAAGAAAAGGGAGACATTTTCGTACAGAGTTTGAAAACCATAGTGTTCATTGCTATAGTTCTACTAATGGGAGAAAACAGTGGCAATTTTCGCATCCGTCAGTACTCGGTCCACGTAACATGTGTTTTGATGCTGAAGGCAATTTATTGGTAGCATGTCAAGATTCCAACTGTGTAATTCTTATTTCTAGTGATGGGGAACATTTCAAAAGAGTTGTGGAAATGGATTGTGCGAAGTGTATCTACTTTGATGTCAAAAAGTCTCTTCTTTATGTTTGTAGTGTCAATGGAAAAGAAATGGCTTCATTCAATATTCCGAAATGCTTTTGTTCTTTTTAAGAACTATACATAGAAATGATACTGAAGGATTTAAAAAATGAAATGATTTGAATGATCTGTCACTACACCATAAAGACATCTATCATTTGACTAGTCATGATTGTTATCATTAAGATAAATTGTGTATTTTTATATTGAAAAATATCACAAGCTATATCTTGTGTCATATGTTTTTGTTTAAGACATGCAGTGTTTTGCTTTGTATATAGTGAAACATCACATGCCAAAAATATGTTAAGGTTTCAATAGGAGTTGTTTTTGGAACATATTTTAAAAGTGCCTTGTAGGCAATAAACTCATCATAGATACCAGGACAAAATTTAGTATATACGCCAGACGCGCGTTTCGTCTACAAATGACTCATCAGTGACCCTCGAATCCAAAAAAGTATTAACAAGGCCAAATAAATTACGAAGTTGAAGAGCATTGAGGACCAAAATTCCTAAAAGTTTTGCCAAATACAGCTAAGGTTATTTATGCCTGAGGTAGAAAAGCCTTAGTATTTCAAAATATTCAAAAAATTGTAAACAGTAAATTTATAAATATAACCATATCAATGACAATTCATGTCAGCACACCATGATACCCTCGGGGAAATAAATCTCCACCAGCAGTGGCATCGACCCAGTGGTTGTAAATAAACTCATCATAGATACCAGGACAAAATTTAGTATATACGCCAGACGCGCGTTTCGTCTACAAAAGACTCATCAGTGACGCTCTAATTGAAAAAAAGTTAAAAAGGCCAAATAAAACAAGAAGATGAAGAGCATTGAGGACCAAAATTCCTAAAAGTTTTGCCAAATAAAGCTAAGGTAATCTATGCCTGAGGTAGAAAAACCTTAGTATTTCAAATAATTCAAAAATTTGTAAACAGTAAATTTATAAATATAACCATATCAATGACAATTCATGTCAGCCAAAAAAAAAAGTACTGACTACTGGGCTTGTGATACCCTCGGGGAAATAAATCTCCACCAACAGTGGCATCCACCCAGTGGTTGTAAATAAACTCACCAATTTAACTTTTTTTGGTCAAGATTGTGAGTAAATTCTTGTTCAAAAAGTTTTATTAAACTGTTTACTCACGTAGTAGTATTAACCATATGTGGATTCTGAAAAACTCTAAAGAACTTCTGGATTATTTTAAATCTCGGTCTTTTTCTGAAATCAGTTCTATTAAAACTTTTGATTTTTCAACCTTGTAAACAACCATTCCCCATGTGAAATTGAAAAACCGTCTAAAAGAAATAATCCACAATGCTTTTCATCATAAAAATGGTAGCATAAGCTATAAATTTATCACTTTAAGATACCATAAGGCATATTTTGTTAATAAGGAACAAAAGGGTAAAACATACTACACAGAGGAACAAGTGATCAGTATGCTCGAGTTTCTTATTGACAACATGTTTGTTGAATTTGGAGGTAGACTTTTTCAACAAATTGTCGGCATTCCTATGGGAACGAGCTGTGCGCCTCTCCTTGCTGACCTCTTCTTATTTTCATATGAATCGGAGTTCCTTCAGACACTTGTCAAAAACAAGAAGATCAAAAAAGCCAGGTTATTTAATTTCACTTTCAGGTATATTGATGATGTTCTTTCCATTAACAATCCGAACTTTTCTGATTGGATTCCATTAATATACCCACCAGAACTAGAAATTAAAGAGACCACAGACACGGCTTCCTCCGCCTCATTTTTAGACTTATACCTCGAATTTGACATACACAGTCATCTCAGTACCAGAATCTATGACAAACGAGACGATTTTAATTTTGAAATTATCAATTTCCCCCACCTTAGTAGTAATATACCAACTTCACCTGCATATGGAATATACATTTCCCAACTTATTAGGTATTCAAGAGCTTGCAGCACCTATTCAGACTTTGTAAAACGTCACCAGTGTCTGAGCAGAAAGTTGATGAACCAGGGGTATGTCAAAGAACGTCTCGTCCTTTTTCTAAAAAAGTTCATCGGGAGATACCCAGAACTTGTTGATAAATATTCCGTATCAACTTCACAAATAATACAAGATGGTCTTGAAGTATAGATTTTGCGTACTGACGTTTGTTATCATCTTAATTACGTATTATAGAATTCTTTTATATGTCTTTTTTAGATATTCATTAGAAGTGACTCGGTGGTTATGTAACACCATATACGTTGAACGGCAAAATTATTTCATTGATTGGATTATACTTTTACTTAAGGATCTTGACATACTATGAATGAACTATTTTATTCAATAATACTACTTTTTCTGTTTAGTCTGTTTTTTATGATATACATTTGACGTGAAACTGTACTTATGTATCCCGTCATATTTTGAACCACACCATTATTTTATTTATTATTATTACTTTTACTGTTAAGTCTGGTTTTAGTTATATCTACTTTACGTGAGTCTGCATTTATGTATGCCGTCATACGACAAAATTATTTTTATGTCTACCTGTGCGAATTTCAAACGCGCAATTTTACACCAGTAATGAAAACCTTCTATCATTTATGGGTAGACTTTACATAGATAGATTCAGCCGTATTTGACGTGAAACTGTACTTATGTATCCCGTCATACTTTGAACCACACCATTATTTTATTTATTATTATTACTTTTACTGTTAAGTCTGTTTTTTGTTATATCTACTTTACGTGAGTCTGCATTTATGTATGCCGTCATACGACAAAATTATTTTTATGTCTACCTGTACGAATTTCAAACGCGCAATTTCACACCAGTGGAAAACCTTCTATCATTTATGAATAGACTTTACATAGATAAATTCAGCCGTATAAGAAAAGCAAAATGAGAATGCTAAATTGATGAATGCCTTTTTGTGCTTCTTTGTTACATTTGTTGTTTATGTAGTGATATTAAGATGATAACACAATATTGACTGTTGTACCCCTATTTTTGACATTTTTACTCTTTGAGTATGTTTGTTTTGTTCATACATCGTTGACAATGTAATGGAATTTGATGCGACTGTCATACAAGTGAGAGGTTTAGCTAGCTATAAAACCAGGTTCAATCCACCATTTTCTACATTAGAAAATGCCTGTACCAAGTCAGGAATATGACAGTTGTTATCCATTCGTTTGATGTTTTTGGACTTTTGATTATGCCTTTTGATTTTTGATTTTCCTTTTTGAATTTTCCTCGGAGTTCAGTATTTTTGTGTTTTTTACTTTTTATTTATTATGGATTTTAATGTCCGTCTGTCCGTCTGTTTTTCTGTCTGTCCTCCCGCCAGACCGTCAATCCTGTTTTTGTCATCGTAACTCCTCTCTACATGCTGTAACCACACTTCACTAAGAATGACATTTCGAAGATAGAAAGGACATGCTATGTACTATGTAGATGTGCACATCGAGAAGAAATCATGACTCAATTTTTGTCGAGTCTGCGTCTTTTGTCGCAGAAAGCTCGACAAAGGAGTAGTGATCTGGCGGCGTTAGCTAACTTTTTAAAAGCTGTATATTTTAGAAGGTGGACGACCTGCACGGATGCTTCATACTTTGTATATATGCCTTATTAATGTAACGAAGTTTCAGTGTGTGACATGACCCCATTTTCATGGTTCAGTGACTAATACTAACTTCTCTATTACAAGGTCCTCATGCCGGTCAGACAGTTTTCATTTGACCTCGAACTAATTCATGGATCAGGGAACAAGGTTAATTTTGGTGTTCAAGTCCATATCTCAGATGCTATAAGCAATAAATTTAGTATGTTTTGTGTATGGAAGGATTGTAGGGTGTACATGTCCAACTGGCAGATGTCATCTAACCTTGACCTCGTTTTCATGGTTTAGTGGTTATAGTTAAGTTTTTGTGTTTTGGTCTTTTTTCTTAAACTATATGCATTAGTTCTACTATATTTGGTGTATGCTAATATTTTATGATGTACATGTCAGTCTCGTACATTTAAATTGAACTTGCCTCATTTTCACGGTTCAGTGGTCAAAGTTAAGTTTTTTGTGTTTTGGTCTATTTGTCGTAAACTTTAAACTATAGGTCAACTTTATGTGTTGTATGGAAGGATTGTAAGCTTTACATGTATGGTTCATCTGACCTAGTTTTCTTGGTTAAGACTGTTTCTTAGAAACTATGAGCAACATGTCAACCATATTGAGTGTTCAATGATTGTAAGGTGAACACGTATTTCTCGTTTGGTTTATTTGAACTTGGCGTCATTTTCTTCGATCATGTTACATGTAAATTTATGTGATAGTTGTAGGAAAGCTTTATATTTAAGATTATCAACATAATAGCAATAGTTAGTAAAGAAAGCTAGACATTTCAGCGTGTGCAGCAGCACTCTTGTTTTTCTAGGAGTTGCACCGCTTTGCACTTATTTGCCTCAATATACTACTGCAAAATTTATCATCACAACTCCTCTGAAACCACGCAATAGAATTTCATATCGACATTAGACATTAAACATAAGACATTTTATTTCACACATGGGGTATGTTAGTAGACTTTTTTTTTTAACAAACAATAAAATTGTGAACATACTTACAGTAGAACAACATGGTCAACAGAGGTACAATACTCTATAAAAAGAGGTGTGGTATGATTGCCAATGAGACAAGTATAGATAATATACTGATATTTGACAGGAAGTACAAATTATATAGTAACATTAATAAGCACATTTTTTAAAAGGTTTTGATATCACTTTTGCAAAATTTTGCTATTCCAGTAAGTGTAAATATCAATTCTTTTAAATTTTAAAACATTTGGGTACGTTAATTATTATATATATTTAAAGATACAAAATTATCTCTTATATTGTTGAAAAAGGTAGATTTGATTCATCATCAAGTTCATAAGCATTACAAACATTACAATGTCTTTCAGTTTTATCAATATTAAACATTTGCCTGTTTCAATGGGCAATTTATAAATATGGCAACGTAATTTACATAGATACATTCTTAGATCAGATGGTAACACCGATTAATATTTCTCAAAACAAATAAGATTAATGATTTGTATATTCTGTAATTAAGACATTTTGCAGTTATTATTACTCCAGTTTAACATAAATTTGTCACTCAAACAATTATTAACTCAATATTCTTACTAATATCAATTATTAACAATTATTTGATCATGCCACATCAAATTAAATCCACATTCATATAAAGTATTTTTAATTTCTAACAACCATTTAGAGTGGTAGATGCCCCCTTTACTATAAAGCTAATGCTATATAGCATACAGTGTTTATGAAATTTTTGACAGGAAATCATAAATCATTTTTTGGATAGGTGTTACGCCCCTTTGAATTATTTGCCTCAATATACTACTGCAACAGTTTGTCAAGTCCTGAAACACCACACCAGAATTTCATCAGACTTTGTAGTTAATAACTTCAATAAGGACATACTATTTTAGATGTACTTATCGACAGGTTCCTCTTATTTTATTTGTTCAGTGACAATTTGGGGGCGTGGTGTATAAGTTTGTAACCCAGATTTGATTTCTCACTCGATTTATGACTTCTGAACAGCAGTATACTACTATTGTGATTGTTAAACAACACATTGTTTAAATAAGGTCTAAGTTCATGCAGATAGTCATTGTTATATTATAGATTAGTTCGTTTCCGTGTGTGTTACATTTTAGTATTGTGTTTCTGTTGTATCGTAGTTCTCCTCTTATATTTGATGTGTTACCCTCAGTTTTAGTTTGTAACCCGAATTTAATTTTTTCAATCAATTAATGAATTGCGAACAGTTATACCTCTGTTGTCTTTATATCAGAACTTATCTGGATTGGAATATAGCGATAACGTGTATTCACATGCCAAAATCCGGTCATGCTTAATAAATCTCCTGTTGAGACTATATGTTAGTTCATAGTATACACTAACTAACAAATATACCTATAGCCATTTTTTCACAAGGATCATCAGGGATTGGTATAATCTACAACATCAATAACCATCGGCTAACTCAGTTGAAGGACAAAGAGCTGCCTTGAAGGCATGATTCTGTAATGAAATCTAATGTCGCAATAACGTTTCATGATGCAATCAAGCTTATGCTTTTTTCTTATTATAACACTCAATGAAGTGTGATGGAGGAATTATCTCTTCATGCAAGAAGTCATGGATAACAGGCTACAACCATAATATAAAAAGACGTGTATGGTACGAATGGTAATTTGAGAAACCTAATGACAAGAAATGGTTATGGACAAAATAACAAGCTTCGTTTTAGTTTTTTGTGTTGTTGGGTTACCATCTTTTTATCAAATACGAGAGAAAACCAACCAGATACTTAGGTTTTTCTGCTGGTGTCAGGTGTTGCAACACAAATGCCATACACAAGAATGAAGGACATTTAATTTTTGGTCACTTGCTATGTCATTGATAAATCTTATAAATAGTTATCATTGATTTATCTTAGATGCTCATAAAAAATAACAAGATTGGTATTGGCAGGAAATGGCCACAGCATTTATTAACAGATATGATATATGTACTGTTATATGAAATGCAATTTGTGATATGATATATGTACTATTATATGAAATGCAATTTGTGATACATGTAGATATATGAACTAAAATTAACTGATAAAAATGCATATGTGTCTTTGAAAATGTTATATGATGATCGCCGAATATGTTTGAGGTGGCAGACCATATATGAAAAGGGGAAGTTCAAGATAAGCTATTAACCCTGGAAATCAGAGGCTAATGCTATCATACGATTACAATAAGTCTGTAAACTGCAAATATGTTATCTAAGCGCAGCGAAATCTGCCATAAATCAAGCGACTAACCCTGGATATCAGAAGTTATCGCTACCAACGCAAAGTTTAATAAAAATCAGAAAAAAAACAACAAACTAATAAATTTCTTTCCAAGTTATCCATTCAATTTCTATATGCATGCACGTCCACTCCTCGTCCAGGATTAATCTTTTTTCTTGAAAGACCGTCTCGTCATTAGAACTTTTGTACATCTTTCCACATAGAGTGATGATTTAATTGATGTAGTCTAGGCAATACAATTCTGAAATAAACAAACAAAACCAAACAGCAGTATCTTCCGTAGGAATTGCATTCTACTAATAAATTTAAGGGAGGGTGGGCGGGTTTTAGAAGATAAATCTATGGCTAAAAAATGCGTCTGCTTTTCCTAAATGTCGACGTCAAAAAGGAGGATTATGGGTAAATCAATCACTTGCAAAGATCGATAATCCAACTAGAAACCAAATACTATTACTTGACGATGTAGTATAACGACGGACAGTGGTATGAGAACTACCGATAACTGATTTAAATTTTAGATTTTAAATCCTATTATCTTAGATGCTCATAAAAAATAACAAGATTGGTATTGGCAGGAAATGGCCACAGCATTTATTAACAGATATGATATATGTACTGTTATATGAAATGCAATTTGTGATATGATATATGTACTATTATATGAAATGCAATTTGTGATACATGTAGATATATGAACTAAAATTAACTGATAAAAATGCATATGTGTCTTTGAAAATGTTATATGATGATCGCCGAATATGTTTGAGGTGGCAGACCATATATGAAAAGGGGAAGTTCAAGATAAGCTATTAACCCTGGAAATCAGAGGCTAATGCTATCATACGATTACAATAAGTCTGTAAACTGCAAATATGTTATCTAAGCGCAGCGAAATCTGCCAAATTGGCGGTGCTGCGACAATTTTAGCCTATAGTTAAAATTTTCACAGAACCGTCAACCGCCAATAAAATTGGGGGGAGCTGCGCATAGCTGTGCCATTTCAAGCAAAATTTGATTAAAATAATTTTCTGATAAATGAATATGCCATTATATGATATAAATTGTAAATTAACAAGCAACTATTTGTATTATTTATAAAACAGCCCAATAATGTCGATATTTCGTTTAACTGTTCAATAAGAACATATATAGGCAACTAAAAACTGTCAAATAGATATAGGAAGATGTGGTGTGAGTGCCAATGTGACAACTAGCCATCCTAACAACAATTAAAAAAAAAAACGTAAACCATTAGTAAATGTAGGCCCCCAACACGGAGCCCTGGCCCACACCGAACAACAAGCTATAAATTGCCCCAAAATTACTAGTGCAAAACCATTCAAACGGGAAAACCAATCTATATATATATATATAATGTAATGTTTGAAGACCGTCATTGCAGTCTTGGCAATAAAACTCGAGACCAAATCAAGTTGTAACAGGCAAATCAATATATAACCTTGATATAAATTGAACTAGCTAATGATGAAAGTAACCTAGTTTGATATTTTAAATATATCATTTCCCAATGTGCACTGTAATATAGCTGTGAGGATCTTCCAATCTTCGCATTAGAATATTCTTCACCTTAGAGATAGTTAGCCATCGGTAAAAACAAACCTACCATCAAATTTTCACTTCCGACCTTTCAAAGCCAAATTACCTCCTCCCGGTCGTTGTCTTGCTTCCAAAATCACATTCTTAATATTGACGACCTAACAATCCAAACCCTTATAGGAGAATCGGAAACATACACACAATTAACTGGGAATTCGTATATGTAACGCAAATATGCACCCGCTTTCAAACGACCTAAATATTTTATTGGATAATCCATCACAACACAAGTTCTCTCCATATATAGATATATGAAGATGTGGTATGAGTGCCAATGAGACAAAAATCCATCCAAGTCACAATTTATAGAAGTAACCATTATAGGTCCATACCTATGTTGAATGAGTTCGACGAACAACGAGAATGTTTAATACCTAAAACATGTAGATATCATATTTTGAGTATTGTAGAAAATTGGTATTTAGTTAAACTAGCTAACCATCAAAAGACAAAATAGCGGTCCACCTACTACAAGTCTATCTGGCAAATAGCAAAGCAATAAAAGCCACTGGACAAACACATTTGTCTAATTGCTCAGGAAGAATGTGTATAGTTGTATATTATTTTGAACTGTTTTACCTTCAGACAATCTGTGATCAAATGATAACGTGCCTTGCTATAATTTGCGTGTAAATTTGAACTATATTTATTTATTCAACTTTCAATAATGATACACAATGTACAGTGCATCATAAGCTTATTTGGCTGGCTGTATTACTTGTATATATGAATGTAAGTGTTTGTTATAATTCAGGTTGCACTCTAATATTAAGATACTCTATTCTATAGTTAACCCTCTACCAAACTGATCGGTCTTAGATGAAACCAAATGAGTTTCTACATATTTCTTGTAAATTTTGACATCAGTCTTGTTTAAAGCATGATTTGTAGACCATGTATTGCTCATATTTTGAACTGTCAACTCCCCAACCATACATAAAAAGACCACGACAAGCCCAGGAAAAACAGCCTGGAATATCATAGCTTTCGTATGCAGAACTTCATATACCTGATAATATTGACAAATTACGATGCAATATCACTCTTAAAAAGTCAACCTACTGTCCATCTGAAGCAACTCTGAACGCTCCAAACCAACGCTTACTGTAAATTTTTAGTAAAGTCTTCATAAACATTTAGCTTATTGTAAATGCTTAAGCCAGATCAAGCTGATCGATGTGTACGTATTGTTCAATTAGCAAATCCTAATTTAAAATATATGCAGTAAAAGCACAACGTCCTGCAAGGACATAAGCCATACATTGGCAAGACCAAAATCTTTCCCGAAACTGTTTAACAAATGTAAAGCCCGTGTAAAATTTTCGTACTATCTACTACCGAATTGTGTATTTGAAAGTCTATTCCAGTTTCGAAATGACCATATGAAAGTTATGTGTGGTATGATAAATGCTTCCGGTCCCAATGTACGGGATCGGATCACCCGAAAACGAGACAGACAATCTGCAGCTGCATTACTTGAGCCTGGAATATACAACGCTCAAATCTGAAATTAATTACCATTAATAACAATACTAGAGGACGAATCAACATCCTTACTAACTTTGATATTTGCTTGTTAATCATCAAATATAGTGCTTGGTTTTAATATAATCTTAATAAATAATGATAAAAAAAAATGTTGCTAAATTGAGAGGTTAGAATTATCTTTTAACAAAAATTTTAATAAGATTAAAAGTATCTGATCCCAGTATAGCTCTTGATTGATTTTACATGATAGTAATACGAATTTACGTTAAATTCAGTTGTGTTTATTGGAGTCCACCCTTTATCCAATAGATGATACATCAGTTTGGATTCGAAATCAATGCAATCCAACTTCTATACAAAATTAAACATAAGATTAACATAACAAAAATTCTCAATTTGATATCTCTTTAAGATCAATTGTAATAGCATTTGCTAAAAATTCACTTCATATTTTGTCCAGTATACGAGTTCGTATTGACGAGATACTGCAACGAGTTGCTTACACGTGCCTTAAATCTCGGTCTAAACAGAGGCCTAGTTTGCTTAAATCTTACATTTTTGCCTGCCTTCAGGAAAACAGTCTTGTATGGGACACTGAATCATAAGTGGATGTTCCTCAAAGCAACTTAAACAAGAATGAGTATAAGCACATGAATGAACCCCGCATAAACCTTGGTAATTGAATGCGAAACATTTTAAGGACCCCATTCTTATTGCCATTACCAATACTAGACGGAGAATACATATTGAGTAGCCATAAGTCAGGGTCAACAACAGCCCAAGAACCAGCTGGATCCTGTGACATTCTGAGACGAAATTTTTCATCGTACGACTTCCATCCTAGTGCGCACCACTTAGCGCCTAGCCATATACTATGTATCATTGTATGTACTTGAGTAAATCTTGAAAAACAGTCGAGTGATCAGTAGTACAAAATATACTAATATAGACTAAAAAACGCATCTGTCCAGTTACCCAATGTACCTATTGTGTAAATTTCTGTTTTGTTGCTGTCTTGGTTGTATTCCGGGGGAGGGGGGTTACTGACTATCTTTTCAGGTATAACTGTGCCGACAGCACTCTCTAAATCATACCCGTTCTAACCATAAAACGTTGCAAAACATACCCTGTTCTAAACAGAAATATTGTAGAAAAAAAATCACCTTCTAGACATGCTTAGAATGCGAAAATGTATACCCTGTTCTAGACACGCTTGTAAAATGTATACCTTAGTCTGGCCAGAGACCTTTATTTTCTAGACTAGTTCAGAAATATAAATCCTGTCACCAAACAGTTTATCAATGTAAGCAAAAAACATACGTGTTTCAATATCCAGTATCCAATCTGTTCTTTTTAATTCAATTGTTTAAAAATTAAACCTGTTCCCGACAGCAGTGCAAGAAAAGGCAACCCTGTTCTAATCAGCAAGACATGAAAATAAGGGGCCTGTTTCTGTGTCACATTCTTACATATAAAAATAAAGGAAGACCCCCCTTTTTTGGGGGGTATCACAAGTCCTGTGAAATAACGACTTTCTAATTATCCACAGGAGAGGCCTCTGAATAAGCTAATGGTAAGGCCAGATCAACATATTCGCCTGAAATGATTCAACTTATCGACATTTCTTGCAAGCTCATCATTGTCCTTAATACTACACGGAGATGAATTTTGAAAAACTGGAAAATTACCTGATTATCATCAGCAGAACTAGAAGTAGCGGTCGTGAATACCGGAGCCATAGTAAGTCATAGACATAACCTCTGAACTGTGTAAAGTTGTTGCTACTGGACCCTCTATATATATGTTAACACTCGAATCTCCATCAATGTTTGAACGCAAAAAGTTTTCTTAGCCTATATAGAACACATTGTCGCCTCTTCCTACCAGATACCTTGAGCATTTTAAACTGAAAAAGACATGCTATGATAAATTATGTAAATATGTATATGAACATATAAGAATTAAAACAATGCAAAAGAAACCAAAAAAAAAACAACGCATTTGCTGATTCTGCTGTGGCCGATCGTGTCTCAAAGCACGAGAACAAAAAAATGAATATAAGATTTGCCAATGCCAATGGCCCATCCATCGTAAAGCAAACAATATTTTATTTTGTATTCAATAATCCAGCCATCTCAACTTTTAACGTGCGTCTCTAATCAACCAAAATAATGCTAAATTTAGATTTAGAAGTTTGCTCTAAATTTGAACTAAATTCAAATTGTCAAAATTGCATATCGGAAATAAAATTTAGAAATAATTCGATGTAGTAGTAATCTATTTTCTTCTCGGAATGACGACAAAACCTGACCATGCCGTCTTCTAAAAATCATAATTTGCCATGACCCTTCGACAATTGTATCCATCGAGTCAAAATAAACGACAATTAAATCATTGATAAATATTATTTGAAACAGTTTTAAAACAAATAAGGTTTTTAACAACTTATGTGTCAGATTGGTTCCGATTTTTTAGAAGATAAATCTATGGCTAAAAAATGCGTCTGCTTTTCCTAAATGTCGACGTCAAAAAGGAGGATTATTGGTAATCAATCACTTGCAAAGATCGATAATCCAACTAGAAACCAAATACTATTACTTGACGATGTAGTATAACGACGGACAGTGGTATGAGCACTACCGATAACTGATTTAAATTTTAGATTTTAAATCCTATTAAACGGAAAACAATTATACCGGGTTACATTTTTTAATATATCTTTTTTACCTTAAATATGATAAAAATTTACCATAGCAAGTTAACTTTTAGAAAGATTTCCAAATATGATTCTTCAAAAAAAAACAATTTTAAGCGAGCGTTTACAGTCTGATGTAAATGGCATTTAAAAATAGCATATATTTTTTTCTTTTCCCCCTAAATTCTATTGTGGTTATTGTACCTTTCATTTTAAACAAATCTTATCAATTCCAATTTTTCGTCGCAGTCAATTTTTCAATCGCAGATAAGATTAAAAAATGATGAAACAATCTATTTTTTTTAATCCATGTTTTCTGTTGTCAACTGCATTTTGAAATGCAAACTCCAAACCTCCGTTCGACAAATGTCGTATGTACAGTATACAAATGGATCGACAAAATAGAAAGGTTGACTTTATAAAATTTTCTGCTTTGCCCACTTTCATTATTTAGAAACAAAAAGTTGTAATTGTTATTGAAAGTTCTATAGAATTTTAAGAGATTTGAAACAGAAAAATGTATCAAAATGATGTATTTTATGAATTTGATATACCGTGGTCATGATACATTTCGATAAAAAAAAATAACACAGATACATTCAACACCGAGGTTATTTCAATTTTCCAAAATTATGAAGACTTATTTTTAATACACATACGAGATATCATGGGTCATAATAAATTATATCTCGGTGAGCAATTCAAATCTATCAGAGATTTTATATATAAAAAAATGGGTTATCTCGCTTGAAAATGTCCAATATTATTGAACATGCAATCAGCAATAATCTAGAGTAATTAAACATTTCCATTCTCAATTGTATGCTTCCGTTGATGGGTTAACGCTGGTTAAACATGTTTCTATGAAAAGTTCAATGCATAATTTATTGTTTGAACCAAACCCTAGATCATGCAGATAGCTTCAACCGGATAGAATTTATCCGGATTGGAATAAATAGTGATTACGTGTATTCACATAACAGAATCTGGTAAAGCTGCATCATATCTCCTTTTGCGACTGTGTGATAGTTAAATGCCTATGGCAAATCTGTCTTCAACCTGTTCTTGTTTCCAATGTATACAACGACTCAAACTGATTTCTTTTGCAATTTTTAGAAGGAAAAAAAATATCATTTTTCACTTTGCATACTATATATCATTACATGTATGTTTTATGCTTATTGTTGGTATTTTAGTTTATTCTCAAAGAACGTCTTCGTTCACCACCGATTGCGGATTTCAACAGAGCCCCGCATGTCCCCGTTTTTAAGACTAATCCTAATATCGTTGATATATCAAGTCAATCCACTATTATTTTCTATAAAGAGACAACCCTGGTCAACCTTGTATAAAGCCATGACAAGGCCCCTACCATACATTCATAATCCTGATCATACAATGCTTTATTAATTGATCACATTTCCTTTTTTTTATGACAATTTTTATAAGAAAGAATTTTATATCATATCACTTTAAAACCAGTAAAAAAATATTGATTACATCCTTGTCACTTTTTTAAAAAGTTATTTGAAATATGTGCTGAAGTACAATTCATTATAAAAATCAGCGCAATAATTAAGTATTAATAATAGTCCTGATAATAGCATTTATAAACATTCTGAAAATAAATATCAGATAAAGTAAAAACGTTATGTGATGAACACGTAGATTATTTCGGCGAACGGCTTACGCGTGACTGATTCTGACGACGGATAGATTCTTCTAGAGAGAGAACAATGTAAATCAGGGTCCGCACACATCCACTTCAGGATAGTACAGAAGTCCTTTAGATGACAGATGCCGCTGTCGTTGACGAGCAAAATTTTCAAAATGGGAGATAACAAAATACAGTGACAGGGGAAAGTCTTGAGAACATGTTCTGGTCACACAAATAATTTACTGCATATATACCAAAAATATTGTGTGATTCCGAGCTTAAGATTATATATAACACGTTGTGCTTCAATTTTTTTTTATCTAATTGGAACCTATTTAAAACAATCAAACACTTATTGGCGATGATGGTGTTTTGAAAAAAGGGTGTCTATAAAAGACTCATGCATGCACTCGAAAAGGAGCACATGTTGCGCAGTGACACGAATTTCGAACAAAAACCTTTTATGAAACACGTTAAATATTGCACGATCTTCTCTGAATAAACACAAAAATTAAGATGTTCTACTTATATAAATGTAAGAGCTATGTATATTGTTCTTTTTCCAGTTTATCCAAATTGAGTAATAGATACATTAATTGTTTTCATTCTCTTACGAACTTAGAATATATATTGTAAAGTGCTCAGGGATAAAATGATTTCTTGATTGGTTGTGTTTAAAAATAAGTTTCATTTTCATTGAAATGTTTGCAATTAATGCATGACTTCCTTTATTAGCTATTTCATTTATTTATTACTTTTGGTGATGTAAGGACTTTCTTTGAATTTTGGAAAATATAAAAGATTGTGATTTAGACATTAGATGACACAACATTACAATGAAATGGTAAGAACAGTTTTCTGATTGTAAGTATGAATGTAATTCATGTAACATTTTAGCGAGGATTTTTTTTTGTTTATGTGCAGTATAAATCATTAAATACAAAATATGAATAACAATTAAATTTTAATTACAGCCGTTTTTTGTACAATCAATTACATAAGATTCAGGGAAGCATGACGCCACCCTCTCTTTTATAGGAAACGATTGGTTGATCATTTAAGGATAATATGATAAAGCATAAATGTAGCGGGCCACCCGCTTAAGTAGGCAGTGCAACCCACTCCCCCCGCCCATAATCGAAGTTTCTGGATGCGCTACTGCAGTTACTACTAATTTTTGTCAGGGAAATAAAAATACAATGCTTTTATAAATAAACTCATCATAGATACCAGGACTTAATTTTTATATATACGCCAGACGCGCGTTTCGTCTACAAAAGACTCATCGGTGACGCTCGAATCAAAAAAAGTTAAAAAGACAAAATAAAGTACGAAGTTGAATAGCATTGAGGACCAAAATTCCAAAAAGTGTTGTCAAATTCAGCTAAGGTAATCTATGCCTGAGGTAGAAAAGCCTAAATTAGTATTTCAAAAAATTTAAAATTTAGTAAACAGTAAATTTATAAATATAACCATATCAATGACAAATCCTTTCAGCACAAATATATATATAGCACAAATAAATATATACACAAATTATGTTCAAAAGTTTAACTTAACTCCATTTTCCATTGATCTGAGATTTTAAAAGACTAGTAGTATATTTAGCTAAAAAGATTGGTATATTTTCAATCTTTTCTTTTTCTTGCATTGCTTTGAAATTGTTTATTTCGTTTTAGTATAAATTTGAAGTTGATAATTTTCTCATATAATTACATTTGATGTATGGTAAATTATAATACGTTATTCTGATTGGCTACACTGCAATCTCGCGTTTAATTACACAATAAAATGTATCTTTCATGATGACACGAGGTCCCACAATAAAGTGCACCGGTAAATAGAATAAAAACTTGATAAAAATCATGTTTTCATGATCCTAGCTAAAAAATGTAATTATAAGTATTGAATGCTTCTTTTTGTAACTCCATATAGTTGTAAAAGCGTTGACCGTGCGCACATTTATAGAATGAAGCGCTTCCGTGCTTCATACAAAATGTACTTCGGTCAACGCTTTAACACCCCAATGAAGTTACAAAAAGAAGCATTCAATTCTAAATTAATGTTAACGGTACTAATGTTGGAACTTACTGCATCAGTAAACTTGATATTGATTTGATTAAATTGTTAGTGTCAAAATTTAGTTTTTATTCAGTATTCATCACGAGTTCTTTTAAGCTTATAAATGTGCTTCGGGGCATTTGTAAATCATTCATACAAACTATTTGTTTTGAACTGTAAAAAGACCTAAACAAAAGGTTAATCCTTTCTTAAGAAGTGTCGGTTAGTGTATAGAAAGGTATATACTATCAAACTTAGAGCAAGGGGCTTGCCCCGAGCTCTTAGTTTCATAGTTAATACCTTTCTATACACTATCCAATTTAGCACATATCTACAACTTGAGTAATCCTGTAATTAGTCTATTGGTATGTTTTGGCTGACTAAATGTAGCTCAATTACATAGTTTTGTAAATCTACTCACTAATATCATTGTAAAATATGGGATTTCAAAAGGCCCTTGACTTTAGAATGAAAAGATGGTAGCTGCTGGTGTAACCATGTGTATTGATATAAAGCGGTGTTTTACCAAACATGTACTTATTTACATGGTAAGATGACAAAAATAAATTGATCAATACAATACCTAAATTGCAGTGGACGCTTTACATTCTTGAAAACATTTTTCAATTTCAAATAAAAACTAAAATTATATTGAAAATGCTTTTGACTGAGTACAATCAGTTGGATTCCCCTCTCATATCTTTTGCTGAAACACCTTTTAAAAATGGCTGGATCTGCCCCTGGTTTGTTCCCATAGGTAGTCTTGTGAATAGTTTACATGTTTGAAATATTTGTCACTTGACATTAACCAACCAATAATCGACCAATTCATAACGAAATATATCAAATTACTTTATCAATAATTTTCCTTCACAAGATTCATGGTCGACTCTTTTTGTTTACAAAGAAACTGCATGGAAGATAAAGGATTACAAATTTTAGATGGAGTTGTACTGTAATTAAGGTACATAAAGAACCATAATTGTTACTCTTTATTTTAATGAAAGAAACTTTTGATTGTCAAAATTGTTTTAAGATCCAAAGATTGATTACTAGTAGTAAGATGTTAAAAAAATCTATTTGAAAACTTATTACAAACTATTTAGATAAATTTGGAACATAGAATTTATTTCAAAATAACCAGTAGCAATTATTTGTTTTAATATCTTGAATACGATACAATGAAATCTAACCCTTGTTGTTATTCATGCGTAGTTACTAAGTACACGGAAAAAGTATGTACTATGAAAATTATAAGGCAAGATCAATCAATTTGATTGGACGACAAGTTGTAAGTATGTGCTAACATGGTTTCGTTCATTCTTCACAGTTTAGAAACACCAAATCCTACAATATCATTTGCCGAGAGCATTTTGTTAAATTCTAAAAAAACACTATGTGCATTTATTTTGAAAAAACCCCAATTATACTACATGAGCATAGCTATATTCGTCAAACAACAATTTGGTTCTACGAGCAACACTCCTATCATGCCTGTAAACTATACTAAGCCTTGACTATTAGAAAAGTCGGATTACCTGTTCCACAAAAATCGATATGATAGGTTAGAGAATACTGGGTAATGTTTTATAAAGATTTAAGCACAAGCTGAAGTAAGCGTCTAAATAAGAGTTCACTTTTCATAATGAAGTGAATGTAAAACATACTAGTAAGTAAGTAATCATTTTAATGGATGGAATGAAATAGCTCTGACATAGTCTTTGAGGAACAAAAGGATTGATAGATGTTCTGGTAAAATGTAATACTTTTATATCTTATTTTAAAAAAATTTAAAAAGCACACAATGCTATATGAATCCCCTTTTTGAAATTTCATTTTTTTTAATTATTATAAAACTAACTGTAAATATTTGAATTCAGACCATTCAGCCTTAGATGCTTACTTTTAATTGATAAATGTTCATGTGTTGTATTTTTTTGAAAGAAAAAAATTTGGTTTATACATATGGAATTGTTTTCTGAAAAAAATAATTCTCTCAAATGTCAAGTGCGGATCCTAAATTACCATTTTCACTGTATATGCCATAAACATTCTGATGTAGAATGATAAATAAACAGACGGAAAAATTATGATTTTTGAAGAAAATAAAGAAAAATAGTACAAATATATATGTTTAGAAATAAGACAATGTGAGAGATGAGGGCTTTTTTTTATCGCGCCAAGAGCCATTCAAGTGTGGTATACATACCGAATTAGATGAATATTTAGGAAAGTTCACGAACAGATCGTGCAGGTGATTTAAAACTAACAGGTCAGATGTAGTTGGAGAAAAATATTCTTTTCAACATAACTATTAATGATGTATAACAATAGTTTTGTCATACAGTTTGTTCATATCGAACAAAATTCCACTATGATGCCTTCTTAATGTGAGTCATTTTTACTGTCGAATAATGATATTTTACTTTTCATAGGGCGATTCATTATTATTGTATATGCGGTTTATTTTCACTGTTTGATTTTTTTTATCTATTAAGGTCTTAATTTAGCCGATCTGCTTAAGAAATAGTTCAAGTCAGAGAAGGATTTGATAAATCAATGCTTACTTTGTGAAAGAAAGTTTGATTTAACAATACGTACATCAATGGCTCTGATCGAACTGGGATGGGACAAACATTTCTTATATTTTTTTTATATATTACTTTTTGACCAATTACAATTGGGCTTTCAACATATGCTTAATCTGACCGTGAAGTTAGATTTTTAATTTTGGTTTTGGATCCGGTTTTTGAATTGGCACACTGTGTTCTTTTTAGAAAAAGATGAACTCTTGAAGTTCTTTGGTAGTCCTAATCCAAATATGTGCTCAATTTCTTTTAAATTTTTGGCCCATTTTTCAAGTTTTAAATTCCAAACTGTCTAAATATATATTTTTCTTTAATTTCACCAAAAAAAATGAATGTTTGGGGTTCTTTGGTATGCATAATCCAACCGTGTATTTAAATTTGGGAGTTTGGGTCAAGTAATTGAAATGGTCCACATTGAGGTCCAAAGGGTCCAAAATTAAACATTTTTTTTTCAATTCTAGCTCGAATGTTGTGTACATACTTACCTCCAACTGTACAGGGTTCGACCTCTGCGGAAGTATTAAGCTGCAGATTACGAGTCATTTTATTTAAATTCTGTTTGTATCAAGGATGCTCTACATCACGTACCAAGGTAACTTCATCAGTGCATACATCCTGGACAGAAAAGTTCGATCCACACAACTTGACTTATATTTCACGCTTTAATGACTTTGGATAATTTATATGTCACATGCCGTTTCATCTTATACAGTAAATGACATACAAGCAACAATCGAGATGGTCAGGGCAACAGGCAAAACGCAATTATACGCTACACATTAAAGGGGGGATAAATATTACCAGGGGAGGGACGATGATTCAAACGTTATTAAACGAGCAGCAGCATATGGCATAGTATGAAGATCAACTTTTTTTCTTCATTCCATTTTATTATTTTGAGCGTTGCAAATTTTTTATCAAGGAGGTATTTGTGTTTTGATTTTTCCTATTTTTTCTATAAGGGAAGAAGACAATGTGTTTGCTTTTACATTTTTTTAGGTTAAACTTTGCAACATTGTAATATTGAAGAGTGGGGGAGGGGCCGGTTTTAAGTCTTTTAGTGTCATTTTTTGTCTGATTACCCTATATTTTGGATATTTTGTAGTGTTATCTTCTTTGACTTGGTGATATCATATTTTAACCTATCGTACGTCCCGACATTCTCAAGAAAAATCCAATTTAATAAGTGTCGTTGCATGTAGGATAATTGTCCAAAGTTCCACGACTATAATTTAAATATGTCAACATAAAGGACCCCTAAACGAGTCTTTCGTATGATTCGTGAAGCATACGTACCTTTCGTCAATTTGTAATTAAGCTCTATTTGAACTTTAATACTGTTATTGTACATTAAAAAGACATATCAGATTGAAAATATGTTAAAACAAGGTTTCAAATCAATTTTTTTGGTATTTTCGAAACGTAAACAAAGACAGTTTTCCCAAGACATACTCGCATTCGACAGTGAAAATTAACTAACTTGATTCGCCCTTTATATACACCGAAGTGTATAAACTAAATTACTATAATTTTACCTTCATCATTACCCCATTTCATTTTATGTTTATTCTATATATATGCACCATTACAAATTGAAAACCCATGCTACTGTGATATCGTGACACCCAATCGCCTGCACTGCAGCCGTCCCGCTAGACCACACGTCCACCTGGACTCTACAAAAATCAAGCTTTCAGTGGCCGTGTGTTACCTTTCCTCGTCAGTTTTAATCTAGCGGCGTACTATAGTACATGATACATAAGGCATGGCGATGTTATTGTTACAGATCAGCTCAATTATCTATAGTAAAGGATCCTACAAATTAATGTAAGATACAGTCACAGAAAATAGTTATATTATATATATATATATACAACTCGTTTAAACATCAACCCAACAATGTTAGATCTGTAAATTTGCTTTCGCAAATTTTTTGTTCTTCCCTTGCCGGGATTCGCGTTGTCACCGAGGCTTTAAAGTAAAAGCCTCACCGAGGCTTTAAAGTAAAAGCCTCGACTGACGGCGCGGTCACTACCCTAGGAGGGAGACTGTTCCAATCTTTGACGGTTCGTGGAAAGAACGAAAATTTCCGGTATTCATTTGATGCTGCTGGAATTTAAAGCTTCTGTCATGCATATATCTTGACAATCGTTTGGTGGTATCAGACGATCTTCCTTTGTCACAGCAACTTTCTCATTTACTATTTTGAAGAGCATGGTTAGTCTTGCATCTTTTCGTCTTTTTTTAAAGTGATCTCCATGTTAGGTGGTATAGTATCTTGCTTGCACTCGAGTGATTTTGGTGTTTGTTCATCACATATCGTGCTGCACGTCTCTGGACCATCTCTAGTCGGTCTATTTCTGTTGTATGGATCTCATACATGACTGGCGTATTCTGTCATTGGTCTAACAAGTGTTTTGTACGCACTTCCCTTTACAGATGTAGATCCGATGTTCGGGTTTTGTTTTCGGAAGTCGATTGTTCTATTGGTTTTGTTGCAGATGTTGTTAACATGGTCATTCCATTTCAGTTCGGACGTGAATGTGCAGCCTAGGTATTTGGCGCTTTTGACAGAATCTAAAGTGTGACCATGTATGATGTTGCAATGGTGTTGTTTTTCCAGCTGATGGTAAGTACATTGCACTTGTCCGGGTAGAAGACCATTATCCATGTGGGTTCTTATATTGCCAAATTATCTAGATCTTTTTGTAGGTCATTGGATACTTTGTCGTTTGATATTGTAACTATGGTGTCATCAGCAAATATGCGGATAGTAGATTTAAGTCCATCAGGCATGTGGTTGATGTAAAACAGGAATAGCGAACGCCCAAGGACTGAGCCTATAGGGTACTCCAGATTCTACATCAATATGGGATGAGCTCTCTCCATCCACTACTACTGCCTGTGTCCTATATGATAGGAATCTAGCAATCCATCTATTGACCTTTCCTCTAATTCCGTAGAGTTCGAGTTTATCAACGAGTAGACTGTTACCGACTTTATCGAAATCTTTAGAGAAATCTTTAATTAGTACATCTGTCTGTTCACCTGTACTCATGTTTTTAGTGATGCCGTTCACAAATTCAATTAGTTGGGTTTCACAAGATCGTTTGGAGCGAAAGCCATGTTGTAATAGGTAGATATTTTGCTGGCGATCTGCGTGGTTCATGATATGGCTTGTGATTATGTGCTCTATGAGTTTGCAGCATATACAAGTCCGAGATATTGGTCGGCAGTTCTCTGCTCTATATCTCTTTTTTTTTTGCAGACAAGGGTAACATTGGCATTCCTCCTTTCAGATGGTACATCTCCCGGTTCGATTGATGTTTAGAAGATCAGTTTGAGTATGGGGGCTATTTTCTGGGGGGGGGGGGGGGACTGATGTATCTGGGCCTGGATTAAGGTTTACTGTTATGATGTAAAAATATGGCAGCTACTTTATTGTCGTGTTTTGAAGCCGGAGTTTACCGATAGTCACCTTGTAGTAAACAATCAACAAAAAGCATGGATTTTGAGCACGTGTATAACATGTACAATAAGATAATAGTTTATTTCAATAACAGATCCATGCGTAATGCGATCACCGGATTTTAACGAGAGGGTCATGATAAGGTCACTGAAATACGGAAAATATGTCGGTTAAATGCTTCCTGGAAGTAAGCAATTAAACCAAATTTTCTTCAGAAAAAAGGTATATGTATATAGTTTTATAATGAAAACTATCCATTCGGTAATAAAAAAAACCATATTTATCATGTTTTTATAATTTGAGATTTCATATGACTTTAACATAATACTTATGATGTCATGGTGAGAGGGACTTGAAGGTTATTATAATTTTGATGTTTTGGTAAAAACTTTTTGTAAGACTATTTTTTTTTTTGGAGGGGTGGGGAAGGGAAGTTAAGTTTTTTTTCCATTTAATGAACACTGAGCTTCTTCTTTTATCCATAGTCGGATAGTGATACATCTACAAAATAGCAATACCGTATGGACAAATTAAAGAATTTTCTTCAGAAAAAAAGTATATGTACATAAGTTTTACAATGAAAACTATCAATTAAGTTGTAAAAAACATATGCATATTCTTTTTTTAATTTGAGGTTTCCATGGTTTCACATGACTTTAATCTCACAATACAAAGTCATTCATGTATAGCAAATTCATGGATGGAAAGCCATGTACTATGAAAATTAGGCGGGGAAAAAACTGACTTCATTGGACGAGTGGTCTGTGCATGTTCTTATTCCTGATTGTGTTATTATAATAAGCAAATTTCAGGTAAAACAAAATATATCATACACGCGAGTTTCACGTGATAACAATATGAAATCAGTTAAAGTGAACTTTACGTATTTATAAGCTTATTTTAACCGTATATACAATATGAAAGATCAATATCACATTATGTTTTCGATATATCTGCATATGCGTATTCGTCTACGTATATGACACGGTTGATACGCCCTTTAATGACAAACCTCTATTAGAAACTGAAACAAGTTTGTAGAATGATTTTGTAGAACTATTTTGATTAGTATTTATATATAAGTTGTTTGTTAGTACTGCACGGGCATTTCTTATGCGGTTTTACAGGTGGGGTTCTATAGTTATATATAAGTTCGATACATGTGGAGTGAGGTAACTCCTAAGTACAACAAGTTCTGCATAGTATACTGTTTACGTTGTATTATAATGATTTAGTATAAAATAGCTATTTGTGTGTTTGTTAAAAGATGTTTGTTATGTGTTTATTATCTTTATTAAATGATACATCGCACAGGAAATAATAAGTAACTGCGAGCAAACCAAGCCGACTAGTATATTTTGACTTGCCTCTTATTTAGCCATGTAGATAGATTAAAATGTTTTAATTCCCCGGGACGTATTTTTGTGGAAGAATTGAAGACAATAGAACATTTCGCCATTTTCAACCTCGCCAATATTGTAACTGAAACTAAACGACCAACGACTTACACAAATCTTCCTGATAGATCCACAGTGTATCTATCAGCTAGTTAGGTCATATGTTTTTATTTGATCGAAAATCAACAAAAAATGCCAGTAAATGCCCTGCTGTGTCAGCTCAACAATCGAACTAGATTTCCCTTAATTTAGGTTAATTTGGCAATCAGTCTGAAATATCCTGATTTACATTTTTTTTTATTTCTGTAATCCCGATTTTCAAAACCTTTTATTTTCTGTTTTATTTTCGTTGATTTTTGTTTTGTTTCATTCTATTCGTATCAGTTTGTTTTATTTTGTTTCGTTTTATTCTATTCGTTTCAGTTAGTTTTATTTTGTTTCGTTTTGTTCATATTTCGTTTCGCAATTTATATTTACATTTATTATTTACACAACTGATATAGATTGAACTTTCAATACAATGGCATGTGCATTGGATTCGGCATCGGAAGTACAAAGTAAGGGTGTTATATAAATATAGTTTGACCTGAGACGACTATAACACGTATAATAGTATTTTTAGGTTATACTTACTAAGTTTAATTTCTAAAGTAAACAGTCAGTGGTAGTGATCGAAGCGATGAGAAGACACATGGGTGTCTCTTTTCCATGTCGTTATTTTCTAGTTTAAGCTCTGTCCGTTTAATACATTAATGCATATATAAAGAAAATGAAACTTATCGGCCTATTTGACGAAACCTGGGGTGATCATTACGTTTGATATATATATGTATTATTAATTTAAGTGTTTTTTTTATGCATTAATGATTTGTGATATATATATTAAATAAAGTACATAATAGCATCTGGTTTGCGGTAAATTGCACGGAATACAATGATCTGTTTTATACAGTTACCAGGTTGCGACTACTTCGGCCGAAAACAAATATTTGTGTACGTGGTTGGGATAGAAAATAAAAAGTTAAAAATAGCAACCAAATTTACTTTCAATTTGTTGTTTACCTAAGATAAAGATGTCAATGTATACCTCGTATGGTTGAAATGACATTTCAATCAATGATTGAAATGACATTTCAATCAATGATTGGTATTTGATGAGCTTTTAACTTTCTAGTTCACGGCCGACACTCGGCTAACCGAGAGATAGGTCGGTTAATCTATATTGAGTATGCGGCTATATCGACGGTGGGTCTGTTAATCGGGTTGGCTAAAGTCTGTTAATCAGGTGTTATCGTGAAAATCAGTGCAAGGTCAGCATGTTTCATTGTATAACTTTTTAATTATATTTATATTATAAAAACTATTTATGTCTGACAAAATGATTTGGAGTACTAAATCCAGTGGTGTAATTATTTTTTTTCTAGCTTCAATAAACGATCTATAAAATGAAAAGGCGAGTTACTCATCAGTAAATTTATACACATTTTACACACACAAAATGTACAAAAAATGACAAGTTGGTTGAGTTTACTTGCATGCAATCTTTTGAACATCGAAAAAAGACTGGCATTACGTTTGTTTACCATGTTAACATCAATATGTGAAAAATCTACACGTAAAACTGTATTTTGGTGACATAAATCAATTTTTGATAAAAATATGGTCTGTTAATGGGTCGGATGTATAAAACTCGGTCTGTTATTTGGTCTGTTAAGAGTAATGAATGACATTACAAGTATAATTTAATTGCTATATGAGGTGTTATCTGAATAAAGAGATAGACCCAAGATTAGTGGCTAGAATAAATGGAAACAACACATGAACAATGAAACATAAGTTTAGACAATGGAATCTGAAAATTGATAGAAATGATTTTAAAAAGTGTAAAATCAAAGTAATATTAATTTCATCAAAGAATGGTCGCATATATCAGGTGGATTCTGTTTCATTGATATGAATTGCACCAATTTGTCATTTACCATGTTTACATAGTTAACAAGTACATAAATAAGAGATAAACTTAGTAATGTTTTGATTTTTTTTATCAAATGAACTGAAATATGTTTATAATGCAAACAAATATAGACAAACCTTTCAACATCAACCTTTCTCTACACCACCTTGAAGGTCACTCGATAAGCAAGCACGTTTTCGGACTGCGAGTCGGCTACATGACTTACGATATCATAGGAATACATCATTACTCGAAAATTAAAATTAATATTATGCATTTATTGTGATTTACAGGAATATAAAATTTTCTTGATGTTACACATTAAATCAGCACCCAACACTAATATAAAACAAGAGTGCACACGCTGAACTGTCTCGCCTTCTTTACTAATCATTGATATTATGTTGATAGTCCTAAGTATCATGAGTATAAAGCTTTATTAAAAAACTGTCACATAAACTTAACATTAACAACCAAGATAATTAAACAAAGACCAATAAATCATGAAAAATGAGGTAAAGGTCAGATAACCATGCCAGGCAGACATGTACAGCTAACAATGCTTCCATACAGCAAATATAGTTGACCTATTATTTATAATTTAAGAAAAATAGACCAAAACACAAAAACTTAACACTGAGCAATGAACCATGAAAATGAGGTCAAGGTCAAATAAAACCTGCGCGACTGACATATAGATCATAAAATATTTCCATGCACCAAATACAGTTGACCTATGACATATAGTATTAAATAAAAAGACCAAAACTCAAAAACTTAACTTTGACCACTCAACCATAAAAATGAGGTCAAGGTCAGAAGACATCTGCCCGCTAGACATGTACACCTTACAATTATTCAATACAGCAAAATATAGTAGATCTATTGCATAAAGTATGAGAAAAACAGACCAAAACACAAAAACTTAACTATAACCACTGAACCATGAAAATGAGGTCAAGGTCGGATGACACCTGCCAGTTGGACATGTACACCTTACAGTCCTTCCATACACCGAATAAACTAGTCTTATTGCTCATAGTATCTGAGATATGGACTTGACCATCAAAACTTAACCTTGTTCACTAATCCATGAAATGAGGTCAAGGTCAAGTAAAAACTGTTTGACTGGCATTACAAGATACGCACATACCAAATATAATTATCCTTTTCCTTATAATAAGAAAGAATTCAACATTACAAAAAATCTGAACGTTTTTTTTTTCAAGTGGTCACTGAACCATGAAAATGAGATCAAGGACATTTGACATGTGACTGACGGAAACTTCGTAACATGAGGCATCTAAATACAAAGTATGAAGCATCCAGGTCTTCCACCTTCTAAAATATAAAGCTTTTAAAAAGTTAACTAACGCCGCCGCCGCTGGATCACTATCCCTTTGTCGAGCTTTCTGCAACAAAAGTTGCAGGCTCCATAAAAAAACTCACTAATATTTATTTCTTGTTTAGAACTTGGTACAGACATTTCCTTAGGCGGCAGAAAATGAGAATAATGACTCGGTACAAAGGAAAATACATACCGGAAATACACTCCTCATAGATACCAGGATTGAAATTTGATATTTGCGCCTTCTGTTTACGCCAGACACGTGTTTCGTCTACGGAAAACTCATCAGTGACGCTCGAAAAAAATGTTTAAAAGGCCTCTGGCCTTTGTTAGTCGTTTATGATTTTTAATTTTAGTTTCTTGTGTATAATTCGGAGTTTATTATGACGTCCATTATCGCTGTACTAGAATGCATATTTTTAAGGGGTCAGCTGAAGGACGCCTATGGGTGCGGGAGTTTCTCTCTACATTGAAAACCCATTGGTGACCTTTGTCTGTTGCCTGTTCTATGGTCGGGTTGTTGTCGCGTTGACACATTCCCCATTTCCTTTCTCAATTTTACCTTTGTATTTCGGCGTACTTCAAACTTATGCAACGCGCTTTGA
Source organism: Mytilus galloprovincialis (assembly GCF_965363235.1). NCBI lineage: Eukaryota > Metazoa > Mollusca > Bivalvia > Mytilida > Mytilidae > Mytilus > Mytilus galloprovincialis. Next base: position 93,949,642 of record NC_134840.1, read on the forward strand.
ACGATTGCTAAGCGTTCCTATGGCGTGCAACTAACATATACTGACATTGTCAGTTTTCTCTGTACGTTTGGTGCACGCTGGTCTATCTGCCAATGTGTGACCCCGGCATAAGGTAATCTATTCCTGAGGTAGAAAAGCCTTAGTATTGCAAAGAAAACGCATGGAATTTAACCAGCTGAATTGCAACACATAACAGATTCATAGATGTTACAGACTTTGAACAGACTAAAAAATAAGGCTGATTGATAACTTGGCGTAAATAATAAATTCATGCGAATTCTGGCGGCCAATCAGTCCATGTAACGCTAATTTGAAGTGACACACCCTTTTAATGAAATGCGTAGAAAAAATAAATAAAATAAAAGTGCTCTTTCTATAAGGATACTGTTGCACCGTATTGTAATTTTTTCGTCATAAGTACATCTCACTTTTTTCAATGTGAAAATATAAACTCAAAGTAGTAAGACTATTGTCATGGCTAAATAACTCTTAACTGACACGATTTAAATTGTCGAACCCATTAACAGACTGTATTCCCCTAATATTCATTAAAATGTGGTATAACTCAACTTATATAACAATTATGAAATATTTATCAATGACAATTGATTTTTTTAGAACAAAAGTACTACTTTGTGTACTTTAAATCATATCTAAAAATGGTTTTTGGCCTTTTATCTAAAATATTGCTATGCGTACAAGCATAAAAACCACATACTTGCGCGACGCCTTTTCGTTTTACTTAAAATTGCGCAGGCTATGCATTTTTTTTAATGGTGGAAAATGTTCTATGATAGATATCATTTTGTCAGACGCTTTTCTTTTTTTGATGTGATTCTCATAATGTGCCAAAAAAACTGAATATTTATTAGAGTTTAACATGAAATTGTGAGTTTTACTCTTAACAGACGTATATCCAACCCGATTAACAGACCCCCCGCCGATATAGCCGCATACTCAATATAGATTAACCGACCTATCTCTCGGTTAGCCGAGTGTCGGCCGTGTAGTTGTGTGTCAAATATTTATTACTTGTGTATTCACATATGATATATTAAAGAAGATGTTAAACAACGTTGGTTCTTAAAGGTGAAAAGTGTGGCGCACTTATTTTACAGTTTTACCTGTAGGAATACAAACGTCACAAATACCTTTTTTGGGAGATCGATCCATTAATGTGACGCGCAGATTATTTTTTTTTACTTGTGATGTCATTGTGTACATTAATTGGTTGTGTACGTTGGTATTCTGCAATTAACATGTTTTAATGTACCATTATAATATATCTTTTTTTAATGTATTTCTCGGTGCTGAGTGCTCTTAAATTTATTTGTTCTGGATTCTTGTCAAGCGGTGTTAAGTTTTTAGTGACATTTTAACAGCGCCATATAAGCAGGATGTTTGGCTAGCCGTTTATTTAGGTTCAACCTATCTTTTATTCTTAAAATGTTATGTACCAAGTTAGAATATGGTAGTTGATTTCAGACAGAACAGGTTTTTGATGTCAGCGTTTGCTTATGTCGTGCTTTGGTAATTCTGACTGTTGTTCCGTTGTTTCCCTCACATACATGTAGCTGGTATGGTCAACGTCATATGGTGACCATTTCTTGTGGGCTTGACCTTTTATTTGGGTCATAAAACATGTAAAAGTTAATGTTTAATCTAATTATGTTACCTGTTAAAATCAATCAGGGTTGTAAGGTCTATTAGAACTTACAGGTACATATAACTTATGTTTCTTATCAAACTTACATTTTAACCTTTTGTTGAAATTGTAGCATAAATCACAGACTTTACTGTGGGTTCTGTGGATGTTTCGCGAATTTCAAATTAAATTTTGTCTCGCTTGGCGTAGTGTAAAAGCGAGACATATATATGGTGTTTCCGGTGACCGTGGCGGAGATGGCGTCAACAAAATATTAGTTTGTGATAAGTTTAGTTTATGGTGAACCTCTAGTGGTAATTAATTATCAAAGGTACCAGGATTATAATTAAGTACGCCACACGCGCGTTTCGTCTACATAAGCACATCAGTGACGCTCATATCAAAATATTTATCAAGCCAAACAAGTTCAAAGTTGAAGAGCATTGAGGATCCAAAATTTCAAAAGGTTGTGCCAAATACGGCTAAGGTAGCACTCCACAGTTAGAGGTGTAGTTTGGCATTTTGGCCCCTGTGAATTTTTCAAATATGAGAGCTAGTGTGCAATAAAATTAACAAATTAAACAAAACTTACCTAAGTTGTAGTTTGATGTTAATTTGGTAAGGTCCAATCTACCAGAATCACATGAGTGAACAGATGATCACATGATGCAAATCAGACTTCAGAGTGGAGAAAGTCAGGAACTGAAACTTCCATAATGAGGGTGGGCACAAATCACAACTCGGGCGGGCATGTGATTCTGGTAGATTGGACCTTACCAAATTAACATCAAACTACAACTTAGGTAAGTTTTGTTTAATTTGTTAATTTAGTAAGTCCAATCTACCTATAGAATCACATGAGTCTTTAGAGTTCAGTTCTGCACTTTCAGTAAAAATCTTTGTAAAGTAGCAACAGTTATACTAAAAACACTACATATTCCACTACTTGCAAAACTCTACTAATTCTAAATTTCGGAATTATATACATCCTTATATACACAAACTATCTTATTTTCTCTTGGCCAATAAGATTTCATTACTGAAGGAGCTGTCATTAGTAATTGGTCTTTGATAAAATTTTCGAAACACACTATCTTTCCTCCATCCAGCTGTGCGAAGAATTGTAGCTATAGGAATTCGTCCACTAACATAGGAAGTAGCAGCTCCTCTAGTAATATGAGGTGTAAAGATTGTCATATCTATTCCAGCCATAATTAAAACTTGTTTAATCCACTGAGCAATGGTACCCTTTTTTACAGGTTTATACGGTTTTTGGAAACTCAAAAACAATTGAGTGTTATTTAATCTTAATTTATTTGTGCGTTCTAAATATTCATGTAATGTATGAACCACACAAATCCTATAATCTGGCTTAAATGCTTCTATAAATATCTCTGGTAACTGATATCCAGGTCTAGTTTGCTTAAGCAAGTCTCCATATCTAATTTTAACTGAGTATGTATCAAGTTCCAAATTCCTAATATCTATTAAGAAAATACTCTGCATTCTCTTACCTGTTGTTAAAGCTAATAACATAGCCAATTTGAATGTTATGTTTTTTAATGTAATATCTTTGTTCCAAGTCTTAAAAAGACTTAGCACCATTTCCACATTCCAGGTACAATTATACTTAGGTAAAACAGGTTTCTTATTAAATATTCCCTTCATAAATTGTTTAACATGAAAATGTTTTCCAATTTGCACATTAGTAATAAGATAAACAAAACTAGATACTGCTGATTTAGCAGTATTAACAGCACTATATCCTAAGCCATTTAGATGCAATTCTAACAAAAATTTTAATACACTATTTACAGATGGATCAAATTGATCCGTTTTTTCTTTGTCACAAAAAAGCAGCCACTTTTTGATATATGTCCCATACTGTTTTTTGGTAGAATCTCTCCAGGAATTGATGATGATGTCGGCAGCCTCTGCTGATACTCCTCCCTCACACATTTTATTCCTGAGATCTTGAAAGCCGCCAATCTCATGTTTTTCAAAGGATGAGTTTGATTTGTTTTGGGATTCATCAGAATCGTTTCCACTTTTGGCAAAATATATGGTTGATCGCAAATCATTTGTAGTAGCTGCGGAAACCAAGGCTGTGTTGAAAATAAAGGTGCTATGACTAATGCGGTTGCTTTTTCCTGACAAATTTTCTGTAACACTGCACTGATCACACTGAAAGGAGGGAATATATATGCATAAAATGTACTCCAAGTTAAAGAGAATGCATTAACAGCCAAAGCCTTCACATCCGGGCCAAAGGATACATATTGTTCTAATCTATTGTTATGTTTTGATGCAAATAAATCAATGTCACATGGACCAAGTTTATTCATTATACACTCAAAAATACTATCAATAATCATCCATTCCATATCTGAATTAGACTTGTGTCTGCTTAACGCATCTGCTTTTATATTTAACTTCCCTGGGATATGAAAAACACTAAGCCAAATTTGTCTATGTATACACCACAACCATATCTCTTTAGCTAAATTATTTAACTCTTCTTTTCTTCCTCCCATTTTATTCAAATACTTAATAGCAGTTGTATTATCAAGAAATAATTGTACATGTTCATTACGAGTTCTGCAACAAAAGGCTTTTAATGCAAGAAAAGCTGCTTTTAGTTCCAAAAAATTTATATGTTTATTACGTTCACTCAAACTCCAAACACCTGATAATGTAAGATTATTTGTTACATCAAGAGCTCCATATCCTAACATACTACTGTCAGATTCAATTTTTCTATCTGGTGGCTTAAAAACAATTGGTTTATAACTATTATGAATGTTTTCAATCCACCAGTTTATACATTGTTTACTCTCATTTGATAATATAATTTTAGCATCAAAATTTCCTTTATTCAATTTTAATTCAACATCCTTTTGTATTTCTAAAGTTTTGTAAAAAACTGGTGCATATAAGACACCATGTTCACTAGCAACCAATTTTCCAATTAACTGCGCAAATTCACGTATGGTAACAAAACACTTCCTTAACAAAGTTCTGCATAATTCCACAATATTTGCAACTTTCTTTGGTGCTAATTTCACTACCATGCTCACAGAATCTATACTGAATCCTAAAAATTCAATGTTTTGAGCAGGCACAACAACTGATTTTTCTTTATGTATAGTAAATCCAAGGCTATCAAACAATTTCATTGTTTCTTGAACATTATTTAGACATTCCTCATAAGTATCCCCTACCAATAAAATGTCATCAATATACGCACAATTAACATATCCTTCTTTCCTTAAAGAAGATAACACAGGTTTTAACAACTTTGTGAAAATGCGAGGAGCTGGTGATAAACCATTAGGCATAGCTGTAAACTGATACAATTGACCTTTCCAAGTAAATCTCAAAAATTTTCTATCTTCCTTTTTTATTCTTAAGCTGTAATATGCATCTTTTATATCCAATTTTGCAAAGAAATTTTTATTTTTTACTAATTCTAATGCTGACTTGAAAGTTTCCATCTTGAAATGTTTATATTCCAAATGCTCATTCAGATTACTTAAATTTAATATTAATCTAAATGATCCATCAGCTTTAGGCCTAATAAAAATACTAGATAATACTTCCCCATACTGATGAATTACAGGTTCAATAACCTTTTTGTGTAAAAATTTTGTTAACAGATTGTCGATAACTATTTGTTCACTTTCATTAAATTTAATTTCTTTCCGTGAACATTTACCACATGGTTCACATTCAAATTCCAAGTGATAACCTTGACATACAATATTCAAGAGGTTTCTACCACTTGTAATTGTTTTCCATGTCTCACTATACTGAGATATTTTTCCCGCAACAAAGTTGTCAGTAGTATTATGCAGACAATTAAAATTTAATAATGTATATGTACTTACATTACTATTACTAACTGTGTCCATTTCTAATGACCCAGATTCCCCTTTCCTTTCTTGTTGTAGGGTTTCTTCTGCTCTCGTCGAATCTGGGCCTTTTTGGCTAAAAAATTGTTTTTAAAACCACTTTTCCCTTTGAAACTTCCATTGGCATTGTCAGACTTAAAATTATCATTCCGAGAATAAGTGTCCTTAACTTCAGGTACATGTGCCTTATCCCTGTTCCATGTACTTTTGACTTTCATTTTATTGCCCAGTTTAGTACTATCGTCTTTTTCTTTCATCCGTTGTTCCAGATTTTCTCTGTCCCCAAATAAATAGTTCGGCGAAATTTTCTCATCTTCGTGGCTCAGGGCTAAATATTTTTTGTCTAAAGCTGGCGTTAGCAACTTCCTTCTTTGACTAGACAGATCTCTATGAGCATACAACAACAAATTTAGGGAGTCCAGGGATAGTTCAAACGTTTCTTCCGATTCTTCCGATGTGCTTTTCAAAGACTTTTCCATTAGCTGAACAACCGGTATCATCCCTTTAACAAGATACCCCTGGGTTCTTTGCAAGGATCTGTCATTATCTTTCAGACGTTTAGATGTTTCCTTAGAACTCCACAGCACTTTGTTCACTTTAGGAACCTCTAGAAATTCACAATTCTCTGGCCGAACAAATTTATCCACTAATTCCTGAACTTCTTTATTTTTATGATCTACGGCAGACTCCGCCCCTTGATTAACAATTTTTGCTATCTCATCGTGTACCGGCGATCCTAATCTTGGTTTCTTGGACAAAATGTTCTCAACTTTTTTCATTTTTTCCATTTTGGACATACTCGTCGTAACTTTTATTCTTTTTTGAGGTGGTTCCTCCGCCACATGATCCTCCTCATCTTCCTGGGAAGACTCATAATCCCGTTCCGATTCCTCCTCCGAGACACTGTCATAAAAAGTATTCGGAGATTTGCCCCGTCTATTGTTTCTCAACTGCGTCGGCGCACTAGGCCCAATCGGATCAGCTGTTTTGTGAAGAACCGCGTTTTTAATTTCAATTACGGACTTGGTTAACTCATTAATAGCGTTCTGCTGTTCAAAATAAAGTTTTTGATTGTTAATCAATTGCTCATTGTATTGAGCTAACAAATCCGGTCTCTGTTGATTAACTTCGACACTTGCGGTAAAAGGTACATAATTAGGCTCCGCCCCGTTTTTGTTTTTTCTCAACTGTCGCTCGCTTCGGAACAGAATGTAAACGGGTAGACTGTGAAGATGATGGAGCTCCAGTATGAATCAACTGAAGAGAACCATCATCCTTCACCACTATTGCCTGGTCTTGGAAAACATTGCAGTTTTCCACCACTGGATCCAAAATAATAAATTCCTCTGCCATTGTTCGGAATTTCCTAAACACACGTGCCCTCTCTATCAGCGCAAACACATTAACAAAGAAAATTGTTTACAAACATAATTTCATGTCAAATGAAAATTATGAATAACATCACTATAGTAAAACTTTCAAACTACGAATAATACCTGACTATCCAAACACTAACATATACGAAATTTTAATTTTTTGTCTCCTAAATAAATAGTCTAACTTTGCATTACAAAGGATCAACCTCGTTCTGATTTGCATCATGTGATCATCTGTTCACTCATGTGATTCTATAGGTAGATTGGACTTACTAAATTCATTTTTGGATAGCTAAGTATAAAAATAGCCTTTGTATTGGGTTCATATGAACATCAAGGTTATGAAATGTATGTAATATAGGCTGTTTTCTGTATGACAGTCCGTATTAGCATGTCCCTACCATACATTGGTCCGGCAATTATTGTAATGTTTTTTTCCAACTTTTTATCGCACGAACTTTGTGATTGGATTTTACGAAAAAATGAGGCGAAAGACACCCATTTTTTATTGGACCATTAGGAAGATTTAGGAAAACAGTTTCTTAAAAGGTATCACTCAAAGGCATTGAAATTATAGTTTGATCCAAATTTTGGGGGGAAATGTGACATGTTCACCCCCTTTTTGCAATAATTTATGGGAAATAAATGCAGAATGTTGCCATAGATACACATAAAAGGAATTAATTTTCACCCTTTTAACTTTTGAAAATCAAATCTATGGAAGATACTGATTACATACATATGCACATGTACAACACAAACAGTTAGGGTATTGTATTAGAAATCCAGGAATAGAAGATGATAAAACATTTTGTGGCTCATTTTTGATTTTATTTTCTAACTGTGGAGTGCTACCTAAGGTAATCTTTGCCTGGGATAAGAAAATCCTTAGTTTGTCGAAAAATTTAAAGTTTTTTAAACAGGAAATTTATAAAAATGACCAAATTATTGATATTCATGTCAACACCGAAATGTTGACTACTGGGCAGGTGATACCCATGGGGACGAAACGTCCACCAACAGTGGCATCGACCCAGTGGTGTAAATAGTTATTAAAAGGTACCAGGATTATAATTTAGTACGCCAGACGCGTAGGTAATTACATGGTAAGTCAAATATATTTGGTATGCAGTTAAAATAGTATTGGCACATCTCTTTACCATAGATTTTTTGGTCTCGCCCCCTCAGTCATGGTCAATTGACTTTGAAACTTGCTTATTATACCCCCGCTTTAAAAAAGGGGGGTATACTGTTTTACCTCTGTCTGTCAGTCCGTCCGTCCGTCAGTCCGTCCGTCAGTCCGTCCGTCCATCAGTCCGTCCGTCAGTCAGTCCGTCCCACAAAACTTTCGTCACATTTTTCTCAGGAACTACACATCCACCCTTTCTGTAATTTGGTATCAACATTTATATATGTCAGCCATACCGTGTGATGCGTTTTCAGATTCATCACTTGACAACTTCCTGTTTACCGAACACTTGTATGATTTTACACATGATAGCCAAATTGAAAATTTTCGTCACATTTTTCTCAGGAACTACAATACAAGGATTCCTGAAATTTGGTTTCAGGATTTATATAAGTCAGCTTTACCGTGTGATGCGTTTTCAGATTCATCACTCGACAACTTCCCGTTTACCGAACACTTGTATGATTTTACACATGATAGCCAAGTTGAAAATTTTCGTCACATTTTTCTCAGGAACTACAATACAAGGATTTCCGAAATTTGGTTTCAGGATTTATATAAGTCAGCTTTACCGTGTGATGCGTTTTCAGATTCATCACTCGACAACTTCCTGTTTACCGAACACTTGCATATTTTTACACTATTAATATTATCCACTTATCATCAGTGAGCAGTAGCTCGCAGTTGCACTTGTTTTCAATGTATTTGTTTGTGATTAGATCAGTTTGTGGGAAACCATTTGTGGTAAGTTAATGATAATTGGTATGCAGTTGTATAAGCATTGGCATATCTCATTTTTGTTGTAGACGAAAGGCACGTCTGTCGTAAATATTGATTTTTAATTATGATTCATATGATGAGTTTATTTACAACCACTTGGTAGTTGGCACTGCTGGTAGAGTTTAGATCCCCCGGGCGTATCACCAGCCCAGTAGTCAGTACTTTTGTGTTGACTTGAATTATCACAGATATGTTCATAATAATAAATAAACTTTAATTTTTTTTTTGAAAAACTGATGTTTTTTTCTACCAAAAAAAACTAAATTTAGTTGCTCATCTTACTAATACTACATGTATGATGATCTCGACTTAAGTTTTATGGGGTTGGGTTGGGTACTTTAAGTAAAGAATTGAAACATTGTGAAACAACACTTACATGTAGATGCATATGTGTATTTTTTGTTAATCATGTTAAAGCTGCATGGATATATTGGTCTTGTATATATTTACATTTTTTATGCTATTCTTGCTTTACCACTTAATTATATTACGGCAACTATAACTATTGGTAGTGTAAACTGCAGGGATTTATCAGAAACAGTAAAACAATTAATATATTTGCATATAAGGACTAATATGATATAACTATATATGTAGTCACCAAAACACATAGAATGAAATAGAAAAACAATGGCTTCATGAATGAGGTTATATGGGAAATTTTGATCTTATTCTAACAAAAGTAGAGGGGAGCTGTTCTTTTCAATAATACTTTTGAATATAAGATCCATGAGGAAACTATAGACATATTTGGTAATTTTGTTATATTAGATATCACCATTCAGGACTACCGTATAACTTTGGCTGTCTTTGTTGATAACAAAAAAAAAAACACCAAAAGATCGCACTATCATGACTTTGGCAATTCATCAATTGTAGTGGTCGGAGATCGGAATGTTGTTCAAGATTATGTTATTGATACATTATATTATAGAAATGAAAATAACCCCAAGTCAAAAGCCATAACTGTATTCGATACATAAACTACATAAGTGTCCTGAAAGCAACGTTATATTGCTGGGTCTTTCAAGTGCTCCACGAAACCTCTTTCTAAATTATTAACATCTATTTTACCAGGAATCAAAGCCGGGCTCCAATGTTATTGTGAAAACTTCTTTTCTAGAGGTGGCGTGAATCAGATGTGGATACTAAAAAAATCCAAAGATCTGTGTGAGAACATACAATCTAAGACTCTCTCATCTTTCAATACTAAAGTAGTATTAAAACATTTGACTTTTCTACACTTTACATAAGAATTCCTTATTCCAAACTAAATGACAAATTGAAAGAGTCGGTATTACTTTGTTTCATTAAACAGAATGGCGAACGTAGATACAAGTACCTTGTCCTGGGGAGGGATACATTCTTCTTTGTGAAGAATCACTCTGATTCAAACAAAAAATTCTCCGAAACTGACATTATCAAGATGCTTGATTTGTTGATGGACAATGTTAGTGTTACGTTTAGAGGAAGTGTTTTTCAACAGACTGTCGGAATTCTGATTGGAACAAATTGTGCACCTCTTCTTTCCGACTTGTTTCTTTATCATTATGAGGCTGACTTCATACAGGAATTTCTTTTGAATAAAGTTAAAAAAGTTAGAAAATATCTTATAAATTTACGTTCCGTTATATAGATGATGTTTACTCACTAAATAATAAAAAATTGGTGACTACGAACTAGAGATAAAAGATACTACAGATACAGCTAGGTCTGCCTCATATCTTGACTTACACCTAGAAATTGACAATGAGGGTCAGTTGAAAACAAAACTTTACGACAAAAGAGATGATTTCAGCTTCCCAATTGTGCACTTTCCATTTCTATGTAGCAACATTCCAGCAGCGCCTTCATACGTAGTATATATATCTACATGTACCAATTGATACGATATCCCCAGGCTTGTATTTCCTATCATGATTTCTTTGATAGAGGATTGCTACTCAAAAGGAAGCTATAAAACCAAGAGTTCCAAATGGTGAAGTTGAAATCATTCCTAAGTAAATTTTACGAACGCCATTACGAGTTGTCTGACCTTAATGGAATAACCGTTTCACAGATGATATCGGATATGTTTCTTATGTCGTAACTACATTACCCTTCCCATTTCAAGATTGTGCCCTACCGAATGAGACTATATACCGGATTTGTAATAACATAAGCAACACGACGAGTGTCACATGTGAAGCAGGATCTTATAACCCTTCAAGAGCAATTAAGATCACCTCCAGTTTAAGTTGGTTTCGTATTGCTTATTCTTTAGTTTTCCATGATGTGTCTTCTGTACTATTATTTGTATGTCTGTCCTTTTATTTTAAGCCAAGGCGTTGTCAGTTTATTTTCCATCTATGAGTTTGACTATCTCTCGTATATTTCGTCCCTTTTCTATAGATCAGATCATTCTCCAGTACTTCTTCATTTGAGACTTATGAGCCAGTTAGAGGTTATGGTACATGGCAATTTAATAACAGTCTTTGAGGGAAGCTTTTATTGAAAAAGTGAAAGGGGACATCAAAACTGTCATCGAAGAATATGAGTCTGGTCCATCTATAGTTATTGAGATAAAGGAGAAACAGTTTAATATAAGCTATCATCTTTTACAGTTTAGGTGTGTACAAAATGTGTAAAAATGGATGAGAATTGGCAGTTGTTAGAAGCAGCATTTTAATTCACAAAATCAATTGTAATATCTATATCTTACTATGACACTTGATAAGGATTTGATCGATCTAACAAGTTCAGTTTGACTCTTTATACTTTGTGCCTAATACTGTATTATGTAATTTCACATGTTTCATCTTGAAAAATACCCCCCCCCCCCAAAAAAAAAAAAAAGGCTTTTCTAATTCAGAAGTAGATTACCTTAGCTGTTTTTGGCAATACTTTTATGAAATTTGGTCCTCAATGCTTTTCAGCTTCGTACTTTATTATTTTTCAAAAATAATTTTGGATTCGAGCGTCACTGATGAGTTTTTTGTACACAAAACGCGCGTCTGACGTAAATATAAAATTTTAATTCTGGTATATGATAAATTTGATAATGCACATGAACAAAACAATTTTTTATGAATCTGTTTCATAAACAACTCAAGCTATATTATATACTTTTAGATATATCTGGATTAACAAACCTTAAATGTGGCCCTTGTCAGATAAGGTACAGGGAGAGGCTTCCACAATTTTGGTGTATATCATGTGAAGAAGGTCTTTGTGTCGAATGTTATGAGAACCACAAGGCAATCAAAGTATCGAGAAATCATTCTGTTGTCCCTGTGGAGATATCTGAAACAGAACCAACTTTTATCTCAACATTGCAGACAGAATGCCATATTCATGATAGCCCGTTTGAGTTATATTGCCCAAGTCATGAAACACCATGCTGTTCCGAATGCGCTGCCATACATCATCCTAGCTGTTTGGGAATAACTCTTTTCCACACATTTGTACGAGATATAAAGAATTCAGAAAAATTGGACGACCTTGATAAGAATATTGACATTGCTTTGGAAAACATCGAAACTTTGACAGAAAACCGCAAAAATAATTTGCAGCAACTGGATAGTAAATCGGACGTCATGTCAAAAATGGGCAAAATCAGAGAAGAAATTGATGAAATGTTGAATGCTCTTGAAACTGAACTTCAATCAAAATTTGAAATATCTCTCCAGAATCAGAAAATTGAAATAGAAAAAGTTTTATTAGAACTTGATAAAAAAAGAAAAGTGATAGCGGAATACCGAAATAATCTAACTCAGCTGAAACTGTGCGGCACTGATACACAAATGTTTCTTGTAATGAAACAAATAGAAGACATTGTGTTTGGCGATATGGATTCAACTAGGGATATGTTGAATGCACAGGCAATGAAGGAGACAGATATAATGATAAAGAAGAAGGATTATATTGGAGATATAATCTCTGGCCTTCTTGATGTGACAATTATCAAGATGGATTCCAAGGTAGTACTGAAAGAGTTGAAGAGTAAAACCACATACCAGATGGCAAAAGTTGGGAACACTGGACTTACCAGTAGGTAAGAAACATTTGATAATATCAAAATTTTAACAAACTGTCCCCATAGTTATCTCAGACCATCCCCTTGATTTCTATATTTTGGATGTTATCACATACTTCTTTACGTGTACGATGAAATCGATAACAATAAACATTTACCAGCAGAATAAATACAAAATTTGCAGTAAAAAAAATTAAGTAAAACAAGTAAAGATAAAAAACATTTAATAAAACAAGTTATCCGAATATATACTTAACTGCGGCCAAGCTTTAATAAAGGTCATGCGTTATAATCAATCAAAAAAAACTTTTTTTTATTTAATAGATTAAATTAGGAACGATCGTTGTGATTGGTCAATTCTAACCTTCAACCGTACATAAATTTTCAAACCCACCCTAGCACATTTGCGAATATGGAACACACGCACTATAAACGATCGGAAGTTGAATGGACTGATCACGTACGTACATAATTGTACAAGTTCTAACGAGGTCATTGTTTAATTTGATAACAAAGACTTAAGGTTCGGTTCATCCGAAGAAATTGAAAAATGTAAAGGTTTTTCAGTTCTCTGAGTGATGAAGGTAAATTCAGGAAAGTGCTTCGGACGTATGCAATTTATAACATTAAATTTCAACACATACATTTAATGCACTTCCTAATACCTATATAAAATATTGAAAAACAAAAATACAAAACAAAACAACTCTTCTGAAAAAGCTGAATCGAGGTCGGCACATTTGACTTAGTTGGACATTTTATATAAAATTTCGATCAAATTGTTTTGAAATGAAAACACTGAATTTAGTTTAATTTTATGTACTATTATCATATACATTTACACCAAACATATCTGACTATTTTACTGCAACAAGGTGTCTTTAAAATTTTAGAGATATCATTTGTTTTAAGGAATTCCCAAAGGATAAAGGGCTATAATGGCCAATATTGGCCTCATTTTTGAGAATTTTGAGCCTTATCTTCCAAAATTGAAAACTAGAATACAAAAATAGTAAACATTAGCAGAATGGTATTTAGCTATAGAAAATCTACAAAAATGGCAATGTTTTGATTAAAAAGATTATAAGATTCTTGCATGAGTTTATGGTCTTTTTAGACAAGTTTTCTAATGTCCCCTAATCTCTAAATAAACTATAACAGTAACTATAGATAGAAGATAAATTTCATCAGCAATATCAGATTGACAAAGATAACTCAAATTATCGTTTGCTGAGATCAGTTTGTCAATGAGTAGTTTTCATATTTTATTTATTTATTTTTGTTACTTAAAATATCTCATTTTGAGTATTGCACCTATATGACAAATCATTATTGAACGTTTAACGTTTAAATATTAGTTTGTGAAATTTATAACGTGTTGTTTTAATTCTTAACAGCACTGGGTCGATACTTCTGCTGGAGGACTATCAGTCTCCGAGGGTATCATCAGCTCAGTAGTCAGTAAATGATTTATAACAAACCTTTCTAAAAATGTCTGTAAGTACTCTTAAAAGGTTTCAACTCCCTCAGGCAAAGTTGACCTAAGATAAATTAAGCTTTTTGATGTCCTGTTTGGTCATATAGATCTTGAACTGTTTAGGCTATAATAAATTATTGATTTTTAAATATTCGTTTCTGATGAAGTTAAATCCAGAAAAGTGCTTCTCGCGCATGAAAATTACGTGTTTTTTAATTCTTTCCAATCGTGTTATGAAGCGTAAGAGGCAAGTTGGTTCTTGTTCTAATACATCTGTTTGTTTGTGCAGTCTGGAACCTGAGAAAAAAAACATCAACAGTTTACAGTCTTCCGGTTTTCCTGATGATGGTGATAACGACCAGGCAGAAGGTACTTTATTAAGCAAAATATAAAATAAGGTAAACTAAAGCAAACAACGATATATTAAACAGTTCTACTTTAAGAGGAGTAGATAGAAATATATCTTTAAATTGCTGATCAATAAAAATGTAATGTCAGGTATGCTTAGTACCAAAGGATTTCAATGATAGATAGAAACGAATATCTGTGAGGCAATCTTTAGACAAACACGTTGGATAAATGACGAAAACCGGATGGGCGTACGGTACCTTTAATCTATCAGCTTTTTCAGATTCTGAACTGAATAGTATTTTTTTTTATCCAATCAGAAACAAAAAATCATTAACAACAACGTTAACAAAGCCTATTTCTGTCAGAAAAAGTAATATAAATAAAAACAAAGATGTCTCCCTGCACTGAAAAAATAGAAGCAAACAAAAATGACAAAGATGAAATGATCTGACAATAGTTACTTTTTTATATAACTGTAAGGATGCCCGTGTCTATGTTAAGACACCGATAACTTAAACAAGAGGCAATATATTACAGAAATAAATCAGAATAGCGTTGGCACTGAATGACTTTATGTTACAAATGTACATGTATATACATTCTGAAAAGGAACAGTAAAGAATTTTTTTTTGGGTCACAGCTATCGAGAATTTCCAGGTCTCGAAATTTCAAATTTTTTCAATACATTTTTAATTTAAAAATCATGATCATCAAACATTCTATTAAACACGATACTTGCTGTTTAGACTTGATAAAGTCATAGACTATATTGATCTCTCATTTCGAGATTCTGTAACTCGTTATGTGCATCCATTTTCCTCCATAAAAAAAAAACAGAACAAAAAAAGTACAGACAGAGCAATAGCAAATACGGTATAATTAGGGAATTGTGGTATGATTGTAAAAAAATAATAAAAAATTCCAACATGACCAAATGAAATGGGTGTAAACAACTATTTAGTAACGGTATGATTTTCCTTGAAGGACAAAACTTTTAACGTTCTGGTAGTCTTTAAAAAGTTCCAGTATTACAATATTTGAAATAATTCAAAGGGAGAACCAATGATAAAACAATGAATGAACGCAAATATTTTCAACAACACATAACCAACACTGATTAATAGACTCCTGACTAATAGGAACATCAAGAATGTAGTCGGGTTGACTTTGCCGGTAGGCACTGAGTTCAACCTAACTTGCGATCTGAAACTTAGCTGAAACTACCATAAAGTTTAATTTAAACAAGAACTGTTGGTTTGTATGTATTATTACTTTGATATACGTGTAAAACTTTATCACAAAAACCATTCTATCGACGCTTTCAACAATGTGCTATACACACACCAACAGCGGGCTACAACAATTGGAAATTTTAACGACATTGACTGGCTATACAGGCCTTGTACGGTCGGCCCTGGCTTGCGCCTTTTGAGCATTAAATAATTTTATTTTTACCATGTGGTAATTGACATAATTTAGAATGAAAAATAAAATTTCATATACTTAGTATATAAAAAAATAATAAAGAGCAAAAATAAGTATATTACATTAATAAATTAATAAAGAAAGAAAGGTATTTGAAAATGAATAAAATGAAATAATATAAAAATGATTTTTTTTAATAAAACATAAAATAAAATAAAAATATACGCAAAAATAAATAATTAATAAACACGGAGCCACCAGAAGTAGGAACAGGAGGGAAGCTAGACCAAGCAAACAGCAGTGAACGGCAGCAACGTTGTCATGGTAGTTCAGCAGCAAGTAAAGAGCCGATAATTTTGATATGCCAAATTGTGTATGTGAATTTAGTTGCCAAATATTTTGTATAAACCGAAATAACCTAAATTTTTGAATGTGAATTTTGCAAAAATAATTAGTAAGATGTTTTGTATGTACTTAAAAAAATGTGAAGTAAATAAAATAAAATAGAACGAATAAAAAACTAAAGGGTGTATGTAAAATTTTGACTGCTTTGTGCTAGTGCTACTTATATTGAGACTTTATAGTGCTAGTAAACTGAAACGCTGTCCGCAGGAAGACAAACGCCCAACGCTAATTAAAACTGGGTTAGCGCAATTCAGTCACCGGGCTAAACAACCCCTTCAAACTAAATTTTTAACCAACTTTTTAGCTCACCTGGGCCGAATGACTTCTTTTAGTGAACCACTGAATGGAATGAAACTAAACATGGCATGCATGTTTCTTATGAGGTGCTGACCAAGTGTTGTTATTTTGTAGCTGATCCATCACCAAAGATGGCCGCCAGCGGGGGACTTAGATTAACATAGGACCCTATTGGAAATGCATACAAATGACTTCTTTTAGAGAACCGTTGAATGGAATGAAACCAAACATGGCATGAATGTTCCTTATGAGGTGCTGACCAAGTGTTGTTACTTTATAGCCGATCCATCATCCAAGATGGCTGCCAGCGGGGGGTTTAGTTTAACATAGGAACTTATGGGAAATGCATACAAAAGTATTCTTTTAGAGAACCACCGAATGGAATGAAACCCAACATAGCATGAATGTTCCTTACGAGGTGCCGACCAAGTTTTGTAACTTTGTAGCCACATTTTATATGATTTCAAAAACCCAAGTAGAGTCAGGTGAGCGATACAGGCTCTTGAGAGCATCTAGTCACTTTTGTTGTCTATACAATTTCATGATATGGCATGATTTTATATTACCACATGTCAGTCCTATCTCCACACCAACCTAATGCAATGGCCCAAGTTGCAAGCGATGGTTATGAAATCCCAGCTCGGCTACGTACCCTTCACACCCTAGTCATCCAGTATGCCTCACAAGGACGATACGAAGTAGCAGTACCCCTATGCCAACAAACATTAACAGATTTAGAAAAGACCAGCGGCCACGATCATCCTGATGTAGCTACCATGTTAAATATATTGGCTCTTATATACAGGTAAAGTTTAAGATTTTAAAAATATTGCTGAAATGTATTAAACAGTTATCAAAGGAGCCAGGATTATAATTTAATTCGCCAGACGCGCGTTTCGTCTACATAAGACTTATCAGTGACTAAAAAAGCCATTATAAATGTTTTTTAAAACTACATTACATTAGATGCATTGAAAACATTAGTATTCTTATGTTTGGAGCCATACTAATTTGTTCCGTGGTACTCACGTCTTCAGATCATGTGTATAATTGATTTGTATGCCCCAGTAAAGGTAACAGGGCATACTGTTTTTAGTCTTTTTTATATCAGGGTAAAGTTTTGGTTTTTGTTGAAGATAATTCAAAATGAAGTTGGCATAATATCAACTTGAAACTTAATACCTTGTTCATTATAACATGATATATCTAAGATATATGCCAGATTAAGATTTTTGCCCCATAATCAGTATATATAAAGTGCGAATCAAATTAGATCATTTTCACTGTCGTATGTGACTATGCCTATTGTAGAATAAAAGATCATGGGAAAATTGTATTTGTTTACGTTTCGAAAATACCAAAATAAGAGATTTTTAACTAAGTTTAAACAAATTTTCATTGTGATATGTCTTTTTAATGTACAATAACAGTATTTAACTGCAAATATGTATTATAAATGCAACATAATATAGAATATCGATCATTAAAAGCGACCCATTTTAACTATAGATGCGATGAATTATCACTGTATGTGCAATTATTTCTGATGTAGAATTTTCGAAGATGCGAGGAATTTTTATTGTAGATTAATATGATAAATGGACTTGCAACAAATGAAAAAACGTAGTTTTAAAGATACTTTAATTTTTATATCTATTCATGACTTTTATATGTCTATAAAGACTGGCTGGCCATTTATACGTTTTCCAACAGTATTGGCATATGTGAACTGTATTGCCATGTTTGCCTGGTTTGCGATTCGCTAGGCCTTTTGTAGTTGCAAACTCCTGTAAACATAAATCACACTGCTACTTGTTGTTGTTTTCATTTTTGCAACTTGGTGCAAGTTGTTTCAAATTATTTTTGTACACAAACTGCTTCTCGCATTTCCTACATTTATACAGCTGGTTGTTCAGGTGTTTGATGACCTGGTCATCAAAGTGCTGTTTTTGTAGAATTGGGCAGGTGTGATCATGGTGATTAAAAGCTACTATTACTTTCTGCATATGGTAAGCCAGACCAGCTCTACTTTTGAAGTGTTTGGAACAATCAGTACAGATCAGGCCTTCTCCATGTCTGAAGTTTTTATGCTCATTGAGAAGTGCGATGTCTTGAAGTTTTGTTCAGACTGATCGCATTTGTGTTACTCATTAGTGTGGATCTTCCTATGCCTGTACAAACTAGCTACCCATTTAGTCTTGAAAGAACAAGAAGTGCATTGGTATGAAGACCCCTTCTTAACTTTAGATGTTTTGTTCTGGGATTCATCTTCACTTGCCTCTTCTACTGTTGAGCCATCAACTGCTTCAATATCCATATTCTGAAGGAAAGACAGTTTTTGGTAAAAGAATTTTCCTTGACTCGGTTGTTGCTTGCATGTTTTTTACTGTATAAGAAACAAACTTGAAAAATGGTCCAAAAATTTAAAAAAAAACATATTTGGATTCAACCTATTTAAGAATATTTATTCAAATAAAAAAAGTTTAATTTTGAACACTGTGGGACAAATAAAAACTGGACCAAAAATAAAAAAATTTAACTTCACGGTTAGATGTAGCATATTATATCTTATTAACGGCATTTTACATTTCCGCAAATTGGCATTACTTATTCGGAAAAAAGATGACGTTTCCGCAAATAAATATCTTAATTTTCCAGAAAAAAGTAACTATTCAGAAAAAATAAATCATTACTTAAAACGTAGTATTGGGGTTTAAAAAAATTAGCGGATATGCAATACGCCCCCATTGAAATAGGTCAAGAAGAAATTTATAAAACATATTAGAAAAGTAGTGTGTTTTTATCCCTTTTAGTCCGATACCATTTCGGTCTAAGCTACAAATGTACGTATTTAGTGATGAAGTGTCTAATGAATTGGATAAATATAACCAAACATATATTCCGACGAATTAATAAGAAATTTAATGAAATAAATAGTAATTGTTGGAGTTAAAATCAAACTTTCCCTCAAAAAGTAAGCATTACCAAATCATTTTCTTACTTTAACTATTGTTTGAGCAGGTCAGCTATATTAAGACTTTAATATAGAAAAAAATCATAAAATTTATACAGTGAAAATGCACTGCGTATACAATACTAATGAATCGCCCTACAGTGAAAATGAAAGTAAAGTATCATTATTCGACAGTAAACATGACTCGCATAAAGAAAGTATCATAGTGGAATTTAGTTCAATATGAACAAACTAAATGACGAAACCTACATGTATTCTACGTTATCCAACATTAATAATTGTGTTGAAATAAACATTTTTCTGCATCTACATCTTCCCTGCAAGTTTTTGACAACCTGCACGATCTGTTCGTGAAACGCCCTAAATATTAATCTATTTTTGTATATATTTCACACCTGAATGGCCCCAGGCGGAATAAAAACCATTCCGCATATCTTACATTGTCTTTCTTGCATTATTCATTTCCAAATATATACTTTTGAACTATTTGTCCTCATTTTCTTCAAAATTCATCAATTTTTTGTCTGAATATTTATCATTCTACATCAGAAATTTATGGCATATACAGTGAAAATGGAATTTCAGGATTTGCACTTTACATACACTAATAATGGGAGCAGTCTTTAAAATATTATTTAAATTGGCTGAACGGTCAACATTTTTTTCTCTGTTTTAGATGATTATAGATTTTTTTTTATGTTTTTGAACTTAACATATTTTCTAGTCTTTTTCCTGTCTCTGGGTAATAATAAATCACAAATACTGTGTACATAGCTATGTTCTTAGGCAACACTAATGCCTTATTACATTATTAGTTCTGTTTCCTCATGACTGTAACACATGTGTAAATATAAAAAAAAACCAGCGGGTTTATAGTTGTACATGGTGGAAAAAGCAAATACGCGAATGAAATAAATTTATTAAACGCTGAAATTTGTGAATAATAAACCTATCACAAAGCATCGAAAAATTTACAGTGTAACCTTTTCTGTTAGCACAAATTGGTAATGCTAAAGAAAGAACATGTATATCAGAAATATTTAAAGGATAAATGCATTATCAACAGCAAGGAATCTGTAAAAGTCGACCAGTCATTATGTTGTAGGCAAACTGATATAATACTTCTGAATCAGTTAATTTACAACATATCACAAGGTTTGTACCTCTGGTGCTTTTAAAACTCACTTCATCAGTTATTATATATATGTAAAAATGTTATACACTTTTACGTAAATCAAATGTAAATTTAGCAGAACCATTTACATATGGTTGTTTGATCCAAATCTCATAAGACTTTGTTTCTCTCCAGAATATGTTATTTTATGTAAACATGTATGAGCTGTTGATCTTCCCTTTAAACTGTTGAAAGAATATTGATTGACACAATCAATATTGTTGGACGCAACACAAACTTAAGTTTAACACAAAACTTAAGTTTTTCGTAAAAATCTTGTGATCATTTTTATTTGATTTCAAATCAATACGAAAATAAGTTTTTCTCCTTTCTGTAAAACATCATAGTGATATTAATGTATTCAATGTGTGATTTGAAATTTACAGAGACCAAGGAAAATATAAAGAAGCTGCAAACCTGTTGAACGATGCTTTATGCATCCGTGAGAAAACGTTAGGAAATGATCACCCAGCGGTGAGTTCTTGTACTGCATGTATAACTAATGTTGGTTCATGTTGTACTACACCACCTGTACATTGTCATTCTCTCGTATTACTCAAGTTATTTTCATCTCATTAAGACAGCTATTCTTTACTTCAAATATCTTTTCAATTCAAGACGCCAACAATTTCTGGTTCCTCTTAAACTTAATTACTTTTTTGAATTCTTTAATATTACGAATTTGTTATTTGATACCGTTTCATTTTTTTCTCTTAAATGGGCACTAGCTGCCAAATTCATGTTCACCGATTTGACTTAAATTCTCATATTTTATTTATAGCAATGTAAAACATTTTTCCAAACTATCAAAAGTATAAAATAAACAATTCACAAGACATCGTCTCAATAAGATGTAGCTTCGTTTCGTTTGAATTTAACCAAGACGCCATATAATTCACTATCGAGTTGACCTACTATGACCAGATAAGCGATGTTAACATAAACATAGATATAAATAGATTAAGCAACTCGTGCAATTTGATTTTTATAGGTCTATCAATTTTTTTATTATAGAGTAAAAAAATATGTTTATCGTCGTTTTCCCCTTTAAAAGAATAATTTTGTGTGGATCGAATCAGTTAATCAAATTATTTACCTTTGTTTCACTTTTAATGGTGACACTCTTTTCTTTTAAAACCCGTACATGGACAATGGATACGATATCATATCTCTTCCTACGGGGTTAAATTGGAGTTCACATGAATACGGATTTAATGAGATCGAATTAATTCATTTTCAATGTTTATTAGCTTAATTTAACAAAATTGAACCATTTTAGCTAATTAAAGCAAATTATTATTTCACTATTTCACTTTCATTAATGATTGAACAAAAAACAACATACTAGCAACGAAATATATATATATAAAAAATATACTTTTGATTTTTTATATATTTCGTTGCTAGTGCCCCTTTAAGAAGACATTAATCAATCTATGCACCTCTTTTCCTGCTTTATAAAAAAATGAGCCGTTATTTTTGTCGTTTGAATTGTTTTACATTTGTGATTTCGGGGCTTTGTATAGCTGTCTATGTGATATGCGCTTTGTTCATTGTTTAAGGATGTACGGTGACATATACCTGTTAATGTATGTGTCATTTAGTCTCTTGTGAAAAGTTGTCTCATTGACATTAATTCTTTTTTTATGTAAATCATTTACTATGCAAGACATTCTGAAAGTATTTATCTCAGCACAAATTGTTCTCTGTTAAAGTATGAACATTTAATTAATTTTTTTAATTGCAGATTTGCACTTACTTTCTTTGAAATATTTTGTTTCCATTAATATATTCTAACCAATGGAAAACTTTTAAAGAAAAGAGTAAAAAATTGTGTAAAAATTTTATACAATGTACAGGTGGTGTTACGCGGATTACCTGTTTATTTTTGTGTTTATTTGGACTATTTATTATTTTGTACTCAATTTATTCAGAGAGC
This sequence comes from Mytilus galloprovincialis, assembly GCF_965363235.1. Taxonomy (NCBI): domain Eukaryota; kingdom Metazoa; phylum Mollusca; class Bivalvia; order Mytilida; family Mytilidae; genus Mytilus; species Mytilus galloprovincialis. The sequence continues at coordinate 93,972,600 of NC_134840.1, forward strand.
TATGGTAACCTATAACAACTGATGTTGTTGTTAATTTCTTAGAGGTGTAACACTATTATTGATTTTCCCTTATTAGTCTTTGTTTAATTTGCATTTTTCAAAAATAGTGCAAAATTTTTTCTTTTTTTCAAATAAAGAAATAATTTGCATGAGTAAAGTTTTATCCTGTCCAGTACTATAGAAAAAAATTACATAACATTTCATTACATATAAGAAAATAACCATCACTGGAAGTAAACCGATGAAATTTCCCCCTTTTTTCACTTTAGTACACGCTTTAGTAACCATGTAAACTCAAATTTCCAAAATATTTCTTAGAAATCCCAAATAAAAATATAATGGTTCTTTGAGATATCCAATATTGTTCAAATTCAAGGGAATATTTTTTCGATCTATTTACGTACTCAAACGGATGTGACCAACTATGATTTGATGGTATTATACCTAGCAGTGATATTGTTGTCTTTTTTCAAAACTACCTCTACCCTTTTTTTTGGGGAAAATGCATCGGTTTATTTGGAAATTGGGAAATTTTTAATAAGAATTAATAGTACTTAAAGTTGAATTTTAAGCTTTATATAATTAATAAGTCAAGTCATAACAGTTCATGTTTTTAATTTTTAATGTTCAAAGCTCCATTTTCCTGTCCTTCAACCCTTTGAACATATCAACAAGCTCATTCAAGTCGTTGTCATTTAAATGATGATTGAATGAGCAAATTCTCATGGTTGCATCTAGATTTCGCTGAGTCATCCTATTCCTTTTTGGAGTAAGAATGTTTGACATTAAGGAGAAGCTTCTCTCTACTACTGCAGTTGATGATGGTATACACATGCAGTAGTAGTACATCTTGTACACTAGAGGGAAGCACTCCTTCAAAACATCATCTCTCAGGAACTGGTTGTATACTGCAGAGGTAGTAGTATGTCCATTTCTTCTGTGAATTGAAGAAAAATACATTTTATTCAATTTAACTTTACTTACTTGTAAAACTAATAAAGATACTAGTTACAGTGACCTCACTTTCAGCTCAATATTTAATTATTTATTATGTTTTACAATTTAGTCCATGAACTTAACATTGACAATTGAATTGGAAATGGTAAAAGATAAATTGCTGATTTAAAAAAAAAAATAGAAATCATTTAGCTTTTAAGCACTGCAGTCAAATAACATAACATAACACAGTCAGTTAAAGTTTAGTTTATCATTTAACCAGTTAAAATATCATCAATAAAAACTGCATGGTTGTGATTGGATTGTTCACAAAACTTAAAATTGTCAAGTCAAAAAGTTGCTGCTAAAATAATTACATATCATATGGTAACTACTTTTAAAGATCAATAAATTATATGAAAACAATATACCTGTCTGGCTAACTGTGATAAAGTTGTATTAACAATGAGTTGTTAGGATATAACATAACTGTAAAATTAAAAGAAGTGAACTAACAAATTAACATAACAAGAAAATAAGAAAAATAATGTATAAGTATTCAATGTCATTATACATGATCATGTTATATTAATACATAAACTATAATTTAATAAACTTCAGATCATTTGTCACTGATATTTAATTCTGTTTAAATTCTTCTTATCTAAATGAATATACTTTTAATTTCAAATAATATTATCAATCTACATTTCAAAATTCAGATAATCATAAAAGAAACAATTTAAATAAACAACATTATAAATACAATTACATTTATACCCTGAAAATAAATTGTATTTATAATGAAAAAAACAAACAACATGCATACTGAAATATAAACATTAAGAAAACAATAATGAATTGAATAAATTATTTGAGTGACTGCCTTGGTATACCTTAGCATAAACAGCTGAACTTTAAAACTCTTCAATTGGGTCTCAAGATCAACAGGATCAACAAGGCCTGGTGTGTTGATTGTGTGTCCTTTAAACTTGTCCTCCTTTGGGGATCCATAGAAATTTACTAATCTTGTAATCTCAGTCTGTAAAATTAAATAACAATAAATAATGATTATTAAAAACCTGAACTACTAAGACTAAAAGTTTGTAGATAAGGTTTCAATATCTCAATTTCATTTTCTAACTATGTTTCTTGCAGTTTCTTGTCAGTGAGACACAATAGTAATATCTTAAGAATAAAAATTACAGTAGAGTGTAATAAATTATTTTTTCAAATCATTATTATTTCAATCTATGATAAGATTAGATAATATCAAATTGTTACCTGTCCATATTCTCGAAGCTCAGGAATAGTTTGTGGCAAGTTTTCAGGGTGCAAGAAGCTAAATCCAGTCAAGACGGGTTCTCCAGTACTAAAAGCATCTTGTACTTCCTGTACCAAACTGTAAATTAGTGGAATACCTGTCAGTATAAAAAGATACATTTTTAGAAATATAATATGCCTAACCGTTAGTGACTTTGTATACAGCATTTTTTTCATAATTCTATACAAGTGGAAAACAAAGTAATAGATATTAACTAGATAAAAACATAATTAAAAATATATTTAGATTTGACAAATGAATAAGTACCTGTCTTAGTTAAATACTCTTGTGGAGTAAGTTCAGGGTCTGGTCCCATCCTCATTCTCCTCCCCAATACAGTTCTGTCAGTTATCTCTGCAAATAACTGCTCACATTTAGCAAATTCTGTATCACTGTCTACCAAGTTGTCCATATTTTGCTCATAAATTTCAACAAGACCAGTCAAACTATCTTCTGTTGCTCTAACATGCTGTGGAAGGGAGGTAAAGTTGATATTTTCTGCTTGAAGATACAAAGAGAGTAAATTGAGAGGTTTAAGAATGTCGCACAAAAGCAATATGGTGGCAACCACAGTCTTGTTTGTCAATATCAGGCGTAAACCGTAGATCTCTGGTTCCTTTTTGTCAGCATAAATTGCATCCAAAGTGTCCAATATACACACATATCTGAAAGAATAAGAATCTTTTTTGTCAATAATTTGCCGTTTAAAACATTAATTATAAATGGCATTGTGGTTATCAATATTAAATAGATATAGGAAGATGTGATATGAGTGCCAATCAATCATGAATGAGACAAGTTAACTCTCCATTCAAGTCACAATTATAGAAGTTAACTATTCTAGGACGTCAAAGTATGGATCTATATTAAATATAGTAAAAAAAAGATAAATGAGAAACACTTAATAAGAAACTCATATAAACAAATGACAACTAACTGTTAAACATACATGTATATAAGTCAATTTTTATTGATCCCCACTTGAAGTTGTTGTAGTGTTATTGTGACAATGTCATTGATCATAAATATACATGTAATACTAGTTATGAGATCATATTAGCTTTCATAAAATAAAAGGAAGTTTATTTAAATTATAATTACCTTGAAACAAATCTAGCAGAAGCATGTAGATGAGATAACCACCGAGTAGCAGCTGCTTTTATCACAGCGAGAGGTTCATTTCCATAAACAGTCTGAATGTTTTTGAACACGGCCATCTTCTGCGGTGAATATTCAAACATCTTCCATAGAGACAAAAGTGCTGAATCAACATCCTTCAGAATTTCAAACTGCTTAATTAGATGTGCAAGACAAAGAGCAAGTCTGTGATTCCTTCAATTGATGTATACTGCAAAAGGGCTGACATGGCGTATTCTCCTTTGTAGACCTGAAACATAAATTATGTCATGAATAGATAATGATAAATCAGATATGTTTTTGAAAAAAAATAATCAAAAAGTTATAACTAAAGGAACAGATATACTACTAGTAATAGTAAACAAGAATGTGTCCTCAGTACACGAATGCCCCACTCGCACTATCATTTTCTATGTTCATTGGACCGTGAAATTGGAGTAAAATCTCTAATTTGGCATTAAAATTAGAAAGATCATATCACAGGGAACATGTGTACCAAGTTTGAAGTCGATTGGACTTCAACTTCATCAAAAACTACCTTGACCAAAAACTTTAACCTGAGGCGGGACAGACGGACGGACGGACGGACGGACGGACGAACGAACGGACGCACAGACCAGAAAACATAATGCCCTTCTACTATCGTAGGTGGGGCATAAAAATTCAATGTGTGGATGACATGACTTTCAATGCTTTACTATTTTGTTTCTTAATCAGTCTCACTCTGACTCTGAGTCTCCCTTCAGTTTGTGTAACTTCATCCCTGTTATGCAAGTTGAATATGTTATCATTGTTATTGTATACTAAATTGTGATTAAAATTTTCAGTGACTGACACTTGGACGTCACAAATAATATGTGCTTTAAAATACAGGTTTTTACATGTAAATTTTTTGCTCTTATCTTTTATTTCAACATTTATTTGGAAAAGGGGTACTTCAAGGAACCAAGGTTAACCTTTTACTTTAAAACTGTTCATGCTGGGATTGATTTTTTAAAACTGAATATCAATTTTTTTTATAAAGTAATAATAAATTAATGGGCATATATATGATAAGGTGAATCAAATTTGAAATCATTTATAACAAAATGAAATATAGCTTAGTACTAACCTGTTCTTTCCCCACTCATGGTATTGCACCCGTCAAATCCCATGAAGCGGATCTTTTCCATCAAAACCCCTTTAGCAAGCAAGAATGTTTCAATAACATTCATGATAGCTTCTGCTGTCATTCTGCCTAATTGGGCAAATCCCAGAAAGTGTGTCTTTACCCCCTCTTCATCATTGACTTGAAATCTAGCCATTATACTCAGCTGGCTCCTGTGAGCTATGTCAGCCGACTCATCAACCAACAAGGCAAATTCTTTGCCTTGTAAACCTGCTATAAGCTTACGTTCAATTAAATCAGAAATGCACAGAACCATCTGCATAACACAGTCTTGTGACAGATACTTTACTTCAGATGAAGAGATATGTTGTTCCAGGTCTTTAACGCCCAATGTGGCAATAAATCGAACCAACTTTTCCGTGTTTTTACTAGCTGCCCACTTTTGCTTTATAAGAAAGTCTACACACTGAAAAAGTTTTTTCACGACAGAGCGATTTTGATCTTTGGCTTTTGCATCTTGGACTCGTAATTGACGACTGACATTGACATTTGATTTGGAAAAAGAATATCTTTCCACAGAAGATTGGTGACACACACTTTCTGCATGGGATTCAAGCTGCCTTGTTGGGTGGGTACCTAAGATAACTCCTTTGTAGACAAAAGCCCTTGTAGATGATGATGAAAGTGCAAATAGCTCGCAAATTTTACACATAAAACCATTTTTGGAATGAGAGAAGTAAAGCCAGGTATATTTGTGCTCATATTTTTGAGATGAAAATTTTCTTTGATCAATCTTTACAGACTCAGTCTCAACAGGACTAACACTTTCACAGACGCTGACAGCTGTTGAAGTCTCAGAAAGAGCTGTTGGTGCAGAAACTTTCTCAATTGTAGACTGATCATTAACATTATCAACATTGCCATGATAACTGTTATTTGTTTCATTAGTTTTACAAACTTCTTTAATAAGGCAGCAACCATTTGATTTTCTGGGGGGGGGGCTATGGTTTTTTTGGGGAAAAAAAGTTTGTTTCCAGTTTTTGGAGAAAAAAATAATTTGTTTTTGATTCTGAGAAAAAAAAATTGTTTGTTTCACCCTCAGCTGCCACTATATGTAATGCTAAAATTGAAAGAAAAAAATTGTTTTCGACTTGTCGCGAAAAAAATAGATTGTTTTTCGCCGCAGGCGAAAAAAAAAATTGTCCAGAAAAAAAAACCATAGCCCCCCCAGAAAATCAAATGGTTGCTGCCTAATATATTCAATAGCTTTAGCAACTTCCGATTTTATTTCAGATGATTCATCAGTGACTTTATTAACTTTATTAATTTTTTTGAACACATCTCCAATCTTCTGTAAACCTTTGCCGTCTTTTTTACTGAGTTTTTTTACGTAATATTTTGAATTGTGAGACATTCTTAACAACTGGAAAGGAACATTCGAGGGCAGGGAAAGAAACGATACAAGATTAACCAGAAAGGAACATTAGTGGGAGGGGAAAGAAACGAATAGAATGACGGTACATACACGTGTTTTACACAATCGGAACTACTCGGCCTTTCTGGTTGCACGAAGAAATATTATTGTACTGCATAGCGAGAATGGCCGAGTAGTTACGATTGGTGTTTTACACAAATCATTTTACAAGCACCCCAATGATCAGAATCAGAATCCTTGATCTCAAAAACGCTTTAATCATATCAAAATAATAACATGAATACGAAATTTACACATCATTTCTACAAATGCAATCACTGTTTGGGAAAATGTACAACTAATTGGGAAGAATTTCAAGCCATTTTTTTTTGTAATTGGGAATTTTCTCTAGGGGAAAAGGCCGAATATCGGCGGTAATTTGAGGCTAACAATATCACTGCCTAGAGAATACATGATATTTCAATGTGTGCAATCATTCATGTTTTAAAATTGTTTGCTAATTTAACTTCTCATTTAACAAGGGGAAAGTGGGGGCCTGAAATTTATAAAAAAATAAAACTGTAGAATTTTTTTTTATTACCATTTATCTATTATGGATTAAACTTTTTTTCATTTGTAAGAAAAATTGTATATGTAGATGTGTTTTGTTGAATTTATTGTCAAAGCATGAATTCTTGTGTTAAAATAGTTTCAGTTTAATGAATATAGTTCTAAAAGTATACATAAAGTTTGCAAAATGTCTAACAAAAATAGCTTTAGTTGTTAAGATAGTTAGATAAATCATTCTGCTAGACCTTTTTTATATGCATTATCCTTTTTCACTTTAAGTTCCCTGCATTATGCATATTTAATTGTTTTTGTTGAGACTGTGACACAGTGACGATGGCTGTATCCGTATTTCGACAATTTTACCTATTCTGTCTGTTTTGTTCACGCAAATAAATAAAATGGAAGTGAATGCAACTGTCGTACAAGTGAGAGGTTTAGCACTATAAAACCAGGTTCCACCAACAATTTCTACATTTTAGAATGCCTGTATCAATTCAGGAATATGACAGTTGTTGTCAATTTGTTTGATGTATTTTATCGTACGATTTTGGCATTTGATTAGTTACTTTCCGTTTTGAATTTTCCTCGGAGTTCAATATGTTTGTTGTTTCACATTTTTTACCTAAATCTCTGGGTAATTTCAACGGCAATAAATTATCAAAATAGTTATAAAATTATCTCTACATTGGTGTGGAAAGGAAATCCAATGACTAAATTTTATTGTTGTTATTTGGGACTGCACTTTATTTGACATACAGATTACAAATTTATTTGAAATTTTGTTTAAAGGGATTAAATATTGCCCTTAAATTTAATTGGTTATTCGTAATTTTCATACACATGTTTAGTATAATGGAACAAATAGACGCACTTGTATACACCTGTATATATTAAACCCTATATACTTAATAATTTGAAAATCATTACCCGTAATTTGAATTAAATTATGTGGACTGTCAAATAACAATTCTTCAGTTATCACTGATATTTTGCAATGTATTTGTTCCTTTTAATAATGTGTATGACCCATTAAAAAAATGAAAGTGTTCACTCCTGTTTTGAATTTGTTACAAATCATTTTACAATGTCACTACAGGAAATAGGAAGGTGCAAAATTTAATTCAATCTATTCTTCATTAATTTACAAAAGTATGAGTTCCTTAAGTTAAAGGTTAACAACAAACTAGGAAACAAAAAGCATATCACCGTGTAGCGGGTTATTTTCGCGGGTGTAAACTTTCGCGATTTTTATTGAATAAGGTAAACGGATTATTTTAGCGGTTATTTTAGAGGATTCAATGTATTCATCAATATCTTTTCATGGGCATTTTTAAATTGGCAGAATTTATTTTGGCGATTTTGTTCTACCCGCAAAAATAAGCGAAAATTTACACCCCGCGAAATTATCCCGCACTACGGTAAATGACTGAACAGTGGAAAACAGTTATGCAGTATTTTGGTATAGGGAAGACTTTGGATCTTGAAATATTTTTGTCTTTCTAAAATCAGTTGGCTGGCTTTTACTGGGATAAACAATTGACTAGTTGTACATATTCTTTCAATCAGAACATTATACTATGCATTTCTTGTTTAAATATGTCATCTTATTTCATTAACAATTTGTTCATTTAACAGGTAGCTGCAACATTAAATAATTTGGCTGTGTTATATGGCAGGAGAGGGGAATATAAAGGAGCAGAACCTTTATGTAAACGTGCTTTAGAAATAAGAGAAAAAGTGAGTATTAGAAAAGTGGGGCTGTGAAATATAAAGAATTAGAACCTTAATGTAAACGTGCTTTAGAAATAAAAGAACACGAGAGTATTGCAACATAAGTAACACGACGGGTGTAACATGTGAAGCAGGATCAGCTTACCCTTCCGGAGCACATGAGATCACCCATAGTATTTGGTGGCGTTCATGTTGTTTATTCTTTAGTTTTCTATGTTGTGTCATGCGTACTTTTGTTTGTCTGTTCGTGTTTTTCATTTTTAGCTATGGCGTTGTCAGTTTATTTTCGATTTATGAGTTTGACTGTCCCTTTGGTACCTTTCGTCCATCTTTGACATAGTGAGAATGTGCAATATAAAGAAGGAGTACTATTATGTAAACGTGCTTTATAAATAAGAAAAAAACCCGTTATTAATGACATAGTAAGAATGTGAAAAATGAAAGTATTTTCTGTTTGCATGGAGCTGTCAAATTGATTATATTCAGTTATTACATTTTATTCAAGCGATCAACTTTTTTTATGACTGTAAATATATAGACAATAACTGTGTAGTGTCTTCAAATATCAGCTGTATTTGTACGACGCTAGGAAACAAGGTGTATGCGAGCTTTTAGCTTTTACACCTGTTTCGAGTAGATATTTGAAGACACTAAACAGTTATTTTCGAGCTGATATTTTCTTTATCCTGCAATTAATTCTGTATATCATTTGTGTTTTGAAAGACGCAAAAACACATGTTTTGCATTTATTTTCGATTTGAAATCCCTTGAGGCCCTTGTAGTAATAGGAAACAGTAATTACATAATCAGCCGAAAACGGGTTCGCAAAAAAAGAATCTGGAATGGTCAACAATAATACATCGCTCAAGGTGAATAATTATCTATTTTAACATAACAACCTAGCCGAAAACGGGTTCGCAAAAATAGAATCTCGAATGGTCAACAATAATACATTGCTCAAGGTGAATACCTATCTATTTTAACATAACAACTAATTTCAATAGTAAAAACAAATAACAAGACATTGTCCAATTTGAAACAGGAGTGTACGAGTTGTCCTACGTCTCAGATTCGACATTCACTAAACATGCATGCTGAAATTGACATGGTTGATTTTGTTACACAATCATACACATTCAAGTTTTGAAATCGATAGTTGTCATCGTAGATAAGACTGCTGTTCATGTGTGAATGTTATCGGTAAATTTGTGTGATTCTTATTGCTCCAAAGAAATGTTTGAAAACAAACAGAACGTATAAAAGAAATCGTTAATTCGCAATTAATACGTCACTGGAATTCGACTGCAATACACATTCTGAGGTCACGCAGGTTCATACAAACTCAGTCCGGCACTGGGCGAACTTTTAAGCGATATCTAGATATAGGAAGATGTGTTGTGAGTGCCAATGAGACAACTCTCCATCCAAATAACAATTTAAAAAGTAAACCATTATAGGTTAAAGTACGGCCTTCAACACGGAGCATTGGCTCACACCGAACAACAAGCTATAAAGGGCCCCAAAATTACTAGTGTAAAACCATACAAACGGGAAAACCAACGGTCTAATCTATATAAACAAAACGAGAAACACGTATATATTACATAAACAAACGACAACTACTGTACATCAGATTCCTGACTTAGGACAGGTGCAAACATTTGCAGCGGGATTAAACGTTTTAATGTATAGTTTACAAATACAGCATAGCGATATCTGAAGGGCTGTATCTGTATAGTAGAACACCAAATTGCAGGTTAAATCAAAAGCATATTATATGTTATACAAAATATAAAATTTGCATTTGTAATTAGTTAATTCAAAAGTGAGGATCCCACAAATTTCTGTGAAAGATTTTAAAATGTATGATTGCAGTGTATTTTCTTTTGACTTAATTAAAATTAATATAACAGTTTTTTTAATCTTAGATATGAAACAATTCAATCAAAAATCTTCAAATACTGTATTTTTTATCTACTGAATGTAGATATGTAGATCTTTTATCAGATAATGAACTTTCTATAGTATGTTTAAATACTGGGAACATATAAACTTTTAACATTGTATTTACAGGTACTTGGTAAAGATCATCCAGACGTTGCCAAACAGCTTAATAACTTGGCTCTTTTATGTCAAAATCAAGGAAAATATCAAGAGGTAAACGTTTTCAAATAACTAACTAGAGTGTCATTAACATTGTATTACATTCGTTCGACAAATATTTTGAGCGTCACTAATGAGTCTTATGAAGACGAAACACGCGTCTGGCGTACTTAAATATAATCCTGGTACCTTTGATAACTACACCACTGGGTCGATGCAACTGCTGGTGGAGGTTTCGTCCCCGAGGGTATCATTAGCCCAGTAGTCAACACTTCGGTGTTGACATGATTATCAATAATGTGGTCATTTTTATAAATTTTCTGTTAACAAAACTTTGATTTTTTCGAAAAACTAAGGATTTTTTTATCCCAGGCAAAGATTACCTCAGCCGTATTTGACATAACTTTTTTGGAATTTTGAATCCTCAATGCTCTTCGACTTTGTACTTGTTTAGCTTTATAAATGTTTTATATGAGCATCACTGATCAGTCTTATGAAGACAAAATGCGCGTCTGGCGTACTAAATTATAATACTGGTACCTTTGATAACTATTGACCTGAATAACTAAAGACAAAATCCACTTCCTATCTTACAGACATATTAATTATTTATTGATATCATTGAGTGTTTATTAAAATATCCTAATGTCTTATAAAAAAGATGTGATATTATTCCCAATGAAACAACTCTACACAAGAGATTAAATGACTCAGAACTTTACAGCTATAGGTCATCGTACGGTCTTAAAATAAAGGGCATAGCCCATATCGCATAGTCAGCTATAAAAAGATCCGAAATGACAATGTAAAACAACTCAAACGAGAAAACTAACAGCCTTTTATTACTTGATTTATTTCACTTGACTGGGCGGGGTTTAAATGGGTTGCTCATTTAAGACAGTCCATCCATAGACAGGTGTGTCAGGATAAACTCATCAATGAAGTGTCTAGTTATTCGTCCCATATCATACACTCTGTGTATGTGTATATTTGTTTGGTGACACTGATAGGTGATTAGAAATCAATTATCATTATAACAGTCATCATCCTTATCACACACATCTTCAAATAGACTGTCCAATGCAAATTTAATCGTAAGCTCTGCCTGAACATTTGAAATAACGTTGGTAATATCTGTACAAAAAATGAACGAAAAACAGATAAGTTACACATAAACAAACGACAACCGCTGGATTACAGGCTCCTGAATTAGTTTAAACATATTTATTTATAGTGGATTGGGAAACAAGTTTTGCAACTAATATTAATCCCTTCCACTTTGCGGGTGCGAGTGCTGCCATGTAGCGGCATTAGCCTGCTCTTTTTCGAAATCTACAAGGATGTTTTTAACGTGCAAGAGATATGACTCTGGACAGGCACATACATAGAGAATGCGGCGGGGTTCAACATGTTAGTGGGATCCCCCCTAACCTGGGACACTGGTGTAACAGCACAACATAAGAACAAAGTATAAAAATCAGTTGAAAATGACTTAAGTTACCAGACCGGGCCGGGTGCTTGTACATCCCAACAAACAAAAAGACACCAAGTACAGATCTGAGAGTAATCGCAGTTACTGACAGCTAGTTCAAAGCCACTAACAACTAATGAAAGAAATATTGCATCTAAAACAATATCATCAATCAGTACACATCCAACATTCAATGGATCTAGTGTAAAGATATCATAAGCAGTCAGAGAAAAAACAGGACCTTGTGCAATGCCAAGATACAGGTATCGACAGATTGTAGATCCATGAATGTATATACTAATGATATTAGTTTGACTTAAATTTACTGATAACAAATTAATATTAATACCAATAAAAACAATATTTAATGATCTTATTATGGTGTTAACAGCTGCCTAATATATGACATATTTGAAGATTAAGTAGAAACACAAAATTACAGAAAATAGCAAAAAAATGTTTCTTTGATTTATAATAATATCCAGGTGTTTGATGACAATTTGTTTTACATTTTTTTATATCTTAAAGAGATTGAAGTATGCATCAATCAGGCTGCAACCCAGTGACAAACATACTGGAAATCATCTAAAAGTCAGTGTACTGCCTCGGCAATGGACAGTTTATTCATGTATATTCTTGTACCATATTAGGTTAAGAAACCATATGAACGTGAAGGTTACCTTTTTATCTAGAAAGAAATCAATCGCTTTTAGCCATCTTTAAATTATATTTATGTGTTCTAAAAAGCATTTCGAAAAATAAAAGATGATTGTTATGTTCTGAGAATTCCAATAAAAACAAATCCTCTCTCTGATACGTTGCACATGTGTAAAGACATGAAACTGTTCATATTGAATTTTTTCTTCTTTCTTTGTATATTGTGGTTTGCATGATTTTGATTGATTTTACAGGTTGAGCATTATTATAGAAGAGCTTTAGAAATATATTCGAAACGTTTAGGTACAGATGATCCTAATGTTTCTAAAACAAAAAATAATTTGGTAAGACTTTATTTAGTTACTATCTTCTACTTTTGCCTCTTCGTAATTTTTCATATGTTGTGATATCTTATATTATTTCTGAATCTTTCCTTTTCTGTTCAATTATTTAAAGTGTACAAACAGCATCTTTTTCATAAAACCCATAATAATTCGTAACACTTTTTTTAAAACTGAATTTACTTCTTTCTCTCCGAGGTATTTCCCCTGTTCTAGGAGCATGTATGTTACACAAAGACAGACGCTACTAGTCGGATATTCAAACTCCTTTAGAAGAAGAATAGACAGTGGTGTGACACGGATTTAAAAAGAGTGGAAAACAATCAACTGATTAAACACATTTCTCCGAGTTTGTTACATATACATTTTGTCTTTTTTTTAATGGTGCTAGTTTGATACAGTGATCTAAGTCGAAATGATTAGTGAGAGTATTTCAGTGGCAATGCACCTAGTTGTCACAAATTGAAGAAACACGCATGAGCGCGGCTTAAGATTAATTGAACTGTTTATTGTTCCAACACAATACACTATTACATCAAGTCCTATAATATATGAACTCGGGGGCATTATTTTCTATTTTTTTTATTTTTATATTAAGGTCTTTCCACTGACCTATTGTATTTCTTCTGATTATTAGGTCTTTACACTTTTCTTGGAAAGACCTTTTGCTTTTCTTCTGATTTTTTTTTCTGCAGTCTGAGATGTTTTTGTTTTGTTTTACAACATATAGAAAGGATTTTTGGCATATTGATATCGTACAGTGATGGGGATTTCAAAACTCAACCTGTGTTACCTAACACCTATTCTTATAGAGTTTATCTCACCGCATCCCCTTTTTCTTGTCATTGTTATTTCTCTAAATAAAGGCAACAGTAGTATACCGCTGTTCAAAACTCATAAATCCATGGACAAAAAACAAAATCGGGGTAACAAACTAAAACCGAGGGAAACGCATTAAATAAAAGAGGAGAACAACGACACAACACTGAAATGTAACACATACAGAAACGGACCAAGCATCAGACAAAATCCCAAAACCTAAAATCTAAAACCATAAAAGATTTCAATAAACTGTTTTCTCCAAATTGTTCGTCTACTCTTAAGGATGGTTTGGTTAAGTTTAACTGATGTTATCGGATGATATCTTATAGGAGTTATTTACCTTTAAAAATTTAAAATAGGTGATATGTTGGATAAATTCATATATTATTAGTCGTAGTGGCCTAATGTCTCATTGATATGAAGTCCTTGGTCCATTTGAAGGAAATTGAGGTCAAGGTAAAAGATCAAGGTCATGTTTTAAATTTTAAATTATCTTTGTTATCTTTATTTAAAAGAAACCGTTACAGTTAATGATATGAGGTATTTGCCAAATAACTGTTAACGATATGGCGCAACTTCAACCTATTTGAGTTGAAGTGTTTTGGTCAATCCTTATAGGAGTTTTCTCCCCTTATGTATTTGAAATCATTATAACTTTACAACCATACAAGTGATTGACCTGGATTCTTTAGATTTGAGATCACTTTCCTATGAACTTGAAATTGAAAAAGGTCAATTTGACGTTGTAGATTTTGACCTTTGCTAAAAATTCTTACTGGCTCATTATAAAGTCTTTTGCATTTGGTTGTAGACCTTTCATCATTTGCCAGCTCAACCGGAAATGACCGTATTTTAAGCGGAAGTAGCCTATTTCAGATTAATCCTTTGAAAAAGTACTTATAACTCTTTTTTTTTTAATATCAGTTTGAAGTTACAAATTACATGAACCAAGAGAGACATTTTCCGCACCGTTTTTTAAATTTCATTCTAATTATCAAGGTTAAAAGACCTTCAATTGTTCTCTAAAGAATTGGTATTTAATTATTAGGTGCTTCCACTTTTCTGTGAAAAGACCTTTTGTACTTGTTCTGATTATTATTATTATACTTTTCCGTGGAAAGACCTATTGTGTTTGTTCTGATTTTTTTCTTTTCTTCCGCATAATTTGTTCATGCGATAAATATTTGTTTCGCAATATTTCGCTTAGATATTTGTTATATGATATCGTACACTGTATGCGCCTTTGAAATTTAGCTTGCGTTATCAAATACTTTTCTTTTAAGAGTTATCTCCCCGAACACTGGTTTCCTTGTGACTGCATCTCCTCCGTAACCGTAAAAGTAAGCAACAAACTTATTTCATAAAATTGCTCGTTATATCCTTCTAGTGATTTATCCCATTTTGACCAAAGCGATATAAACACTCCATATTAGTGTTATTTTCCCTTATGCATTTGATATTAGTTATATGCATTTCTATCTTGTAAACCATAAGTGATAGAGACCTGGGATCTTTTTATTTGAGGTCCTTGATCCAAATTACGAAAATTAGGTCAAGGTCATATTTTGAATTTTGATTTTGGCTTATTTTTATTTCTTTTCAATAACCGTACAAGATATCGACCACAAATTTTTATCAAAATGTAAGTTGTGACATGTTATAACACATACATGTTGGTTGCAAGCGTACGCTTACATTAAATCGGAGTTTTCTCCCCTCTTGTACTTAAAATAACTTTTATGGTGATAGAACTCATAAACCAAATATAATTTAGACCCAGGGTATTTTGATTTGAGGTCCTTGGTTTATGACCTTGAATATGATCTCAAGGTCATAGGTAAAATTGACGTTCTAGATTTTTACCTTTGCTTTTACCTTATATGTATACATGATCAAGCCACTTTAACCTTGACAGAAACCAACAGGAAGTGACCTTGTGTAAACCGGAAGTAGTTATTTTTTGTTCTTTATCAAAATAAAAGTATATAGAACCAGATATTTTTGGAATCAGTGTCAAGTAAACTTTCAAATAGTATCGTAAGTAACATTTTTCAAACCGGAAGTAACAAATTATCTCCCTTATATAAAAATTATTGTATAGAAACTATACATTTTTGGAATCAGCCTACAAAAAGCTATCATTTGACGATTGAAATGACATTATATTTAACCTAATTTTACTACTTTCATATCGAAACACATGGTTTTTGGTGGAATGACCTTCAATTGTTTTTTGAACAATTGGTTTTTAATTAGGTCCTTCCACTTTTCTGTGGCAAATTTATTTTATAAAATTGCTCGTTATATCCTTCTCATGATTTGTCCCATTTTGACCGAAGCGATATGAACACTCAATATGAGATTTATTTCCCCTTGTGCATTTGATATAAGTGAAATGCATTTCTATCTTGTAAACCATTAGTGAAAGAGACTAAGATTTTTATATTTGAGGTCCTTGATCCAAAAATAAGAAAATTAAGTCAAGGTCAGAGGTCAAGGTCATTTTTCAAATTTGATTTCGGCTTATTTTTATTTTTTCAAAAACCGTGTAAGATATCGACAGCATATCTTTTCTAAAATGTAAGTTGTGACATGTCGTAACACATAAGTTTTGGTTGAAAAGGTACACTAACATTAAATTGGAGTTTTCTCACCTCCTATACTAAAAATTAACTATATATAATTTACACCTATGGTCTTTTGATTTGAAGCCCTTGGTTTATGACCTTGTAATTGAACTCAAGGTCATAGGTCAAATTGGCGTTCTTGATTTTGACCTTTACTTTTACCTCATATGTATACATGATAAAGCCATGGTTGCATTATGTTGCAAGACACTCGACCATGAAGAAGTTTTTGGTTAACTGGATTCAATGAAATTTTATAGGATTAATCTACCTTTACAAATAAATTTGTCGGTATGTTTTTCAAACTCACAATCCATTAACCGTATAACCCTGGAACCTTTTTATTTGAGGGTTCCTATATCCTAACTTAGAAAATGAGGTCATGGTCAAAGGTCAAGCTCAAGTTCTACATTTTGACTTTTGCTTATTTTTGCTTTTTCTAAAAGACTTAAAAAAATATATTTAAAAGAACAAGTGCAAAATGTTCGCTTCATTGTACTAAAGATATGTTAAATTTGGTCTGAAACAATCCAAAGGCATCTAATAGGAGTTACTGTCCCTGAAATGTTTAATTTTAAGGTTAATTGATTATTACTTCAATTCAGTTCATTATAAAGCCATATGACCTTTTACAAAAGGTTCGGTGAAATATAACCTTGAAAATTGACAACCGGAAGTGACCTTAAGAAAACCGTAAGTAGCCATTTTTGCACTTTTTCATGAAAAAGTACTCAGAACTCATATATTGTGTAATTTGAATACATTAACTTATCACTCAAGATTAGAAATGACCGCCCGTGCAAGGGCTGTATAGCCAGTCAAGGTCGTTGAAAACTTCCATTTGTTGTACTTGAAATGACTTTCCATCAACTGGAATTGGCCAATTATCTCCAGGTTTTAAGGCAAAAGTTTATAGAAACTATATATTTTTGGAAATAGGCTATCATTTGAGGCCGGAAGAAACATTTACCTCACTGGAAATAGCAAATTATCTCCCTTATTTCTTTTAAAAAAATACCGAAACCACTTATGCATCCTATCCTATCAGTATAAAGTAACTAGCTTCTTATCAAAATGTCTTTCATGACGAAAGACCTTCAATTGTTCTCTGAACACTTGGTTTTTAATTTCATTTATTATTGTGCTTTTTTGTTCCTTTTATTTATCTTTGTTCTTTACTATCAATGTGCTACGTTTATACAGGCGCATTACACAAATGAAAATATCAGCATAAAAAGGTTGACTTATGAAAATATACGCAGGCATAAATTATACAACTACCTTACATCGTGAACTTGGATTCGTGTTTCTCAAATTGCTTTTTTTTTTAATGATACAAAACCATTTCAGCCTGTTTACCAAACTTAGAAGGTAAGAAACCAGCTACGGAACTTTTTTTGGGGGTTTAATTAATTAAGCT